>NC_048306.1:27424308-27635207 GCF_013100865.1 Trachemys scripta elegans | reverse complement strand
CTGAGGCTGCGGCCTAAATGGTCTGCGCTGAGGGCCCACAACATGCATCCCCAGGGAGCGCATGATTGTTCTCGAGTCCTTGAGGCTCTGCAGGCGAGAGTCCGTCTTGTCCGAGAACAATCCATGTCCCTCAAAGGGCAGATCCTGTAGGGTTTGCTGCAGCTCCGGAGGCAAACCCGAAACTTGAAGCCAGGAGATCCACCGCATAGCGATACCCGAAGCCAGGGTCCTCGCAGCCGAGTCTGCTATGTCCAAGGAGGCCTGCAAGGAGGTCCGAGCCACCTTCTTACCCTCCTCTACCATGGCTCCAAACTCTTCCCTGGACTCTTGGGGAATCAACTCCTTAAACTTCCCCATAGAGTTCCAGGAGTTAAAATTGTAGCGGCTCAGTAGCGCCTGTTGGTTCGCCGCTCTAAGTTGCAGCCCTCCGGCTGAGTAAACCTTACGGCCAAACAAATCGAGCCGCTTAGCCTCGTTTGATTTAGGCGCTGCAGCCTGCTGGCCGTGGCGCTCTCGTGCGTTCACTGATGCCACCACCAGTGAACACGGTTGGGGGTGGGTATACAAGTACCCGTAGTCCTTAGACGGGACAAAGTATTTCCTTTCCACCCCTCTCGCTGTGGGTGGGATAGAGGCAGGAGTTTGCCATATCGTATCCGCATTCGTTTGAATCGTGCGGATCAGGGGTAACGCCACCCTCGATGGGGCATCCGCTCCGAGGATGTTCACGATAGGGTCCTGCACTTCCACTATCTCCTCCGCCTGCAGGTCCATATTACGGGCCATCCTACGCAGGAGATCCTGGTGAGCCCGAAGATCTATCGGAGGGGGACCTGTACATGAGGTGCCCGCCACTGCCTCATCCGGAGAGGAGGAGGAGGATGCCTCCGGTGGTACTGGATCCAAGGGGGGGTCCTAATCCCCCTGCTCTTGGGCCGGAGCATCACCTGTACTTGGGTCTATGGTGTCAGGTGGCGTGGACACGGAAGCCTCCATGCCCCCTGGCGGAGGCCGAGAGATGGTGGATTCTGGGGCCCTTCTAACCGAGTGACCCGAGCAAGAGGTCGATGGTATTGGAGCCCCTTGCTCCTGGTGGTACGCCCACGGGGTCCAAAACGACCAGTGAGATGGGCCATGAGAGTGGTCCTCTGCCATCTCCTGCCAATGGCCCAAGTTCCGTTCCTCGGCTTGCCCTTGAGGGGGGTATGCCGATCTCGACAGGTCCTCCGAGGAGCGAGACACTGATCTTGACGGCCATGGCGGTGCCGAAAGAGATGAAACGATCCCCGTGGGCTGCGGTGCCGCACGGTACCGGTCCGGAGATGATCTATCTCTGCGCGGTGCCGGCGAACGGTGCCGGGACCGCGATCGGTGCCGATGACCCCGTCGGTGCCGGGAGCCGGATCTGGACCTCGACGAGGACCTGGAGTATGCCCGGTGCCGGGAGCGGCCTCTCGACGTCGAGCGTCGACCGTAGCGGTGCCGAGAACTACGTCTCGACGTTGATCGGTGCCGACGATCATAGCGGTGCCGAGACGTAGAACGGTGCCGAGGTGATATTCGGTGCTGGGACTGCGAGCGGCGTGGGGACCTGCTTCTGGACCTGGACCGGTGCCGAGGTTCCAGCCCTTGTGATGGAGGGCGCATCAAGGCAGGTTTCCCCCTTGACTGGACCGGGCGAGTCAACGGTGCCGTCGGTGCCAGTGGTTGAGGCGGTGCCGGCTCCGTGAGAGCTATCAAGTCTCTCGCCGCCACGAAGGTCTCCGGAGTCGACGGGAGTTGTATTACCGCCGGTCTCGGTGGAGACGCTATCTGCACCGGACTCAACGGCCTCGGTGCCGGAGTCGACAGTGCTGGAGGCACCTGTTTCCGGTGCTCCACCGGCGCACTCGGCTCTACCCCCGGCACTGGGGGAGCCGGAGTCTTCGGCACAGAGGTCCCCGTCTTATGGGCTTTTTTATGCCCCGGGGATAATGACCGGCGTCGAGGTACCTGCTGCGGTGCCGACGAGGTCCGGTGCCGGGGAGGTTTTTTCGACACCACCCGCGCTGTCGGCATTGCCGGTGCTGCTGGGGCACTGCGCACCGAGGCGCTAGGCACCGGGGCCTGGCTCGTAGAGGGAGTGTCCGGGCTAAGTGCCGCCTCCATCAGGAGTTGCCGGAGCCGAAAGTCCCGCTCTTTCTTGGTCCTTGGTCTGAAGGCCTTACAGATCTTGCACTTATCTGTTTGGTGGGACTCTCCCAGGCACTTCAGACAGGAGTCGTGCGGGTCGCTCGTGGGCATAGGTTTAGCACAGGAGGCGCACTGCTTGAAGCTGGGAGCTCTGGGCATGAGCCCGGGCCCGCGGCCGGGGGAGAAAGGGGGAGACAACCCCCTTAGTCCCCTGGACTATAATAACAAATCTAACAACTTTAAAACTATTTAACTATTTTAACTACAAACACTAGAACTATAACTATAACTACAACTGCGAATAACTAACTAAGCTAGGGAGAGTGGAGGACAGCTATGCCGCGCTCCACAGTTCCAACGACCGTCAGGGGCGGTAAGAAGGAACTGAGGGGGCGCCGGGTCGGCTGGGGTATATATTCAGCGCCATGAAGGCGCCACTCTAGGGGGCTCCACAGCCGACCCGCCGGTGTTGCTAGGGTAGAAAATCTTCCGACGATCGTGCACGCGGCGCGCGCACACCTAATGGAATGGATATGAGCAAGCACTCGAAGAAGAACCTCACTTCTTCAGATGCAAGTGAAGAAGTGAGGTTCTTACCCACGAAAGCTTATGCTCCCAATACTTCTGTTAGTCTTAAAGGTGCCACAGGACCCTCTGTTGCTTTTTACAGATTCAGACTAACACAGCTACCCCTCTGATACTTGTCCTTTTTATGTAACACTTGAAAAATCAGCAAAAGGGTTATATAAATAAAATTTATTAGGAAATAAAAGGCAAAAAACTATTATGTACATAGTTTAGTCCAATTCAGTGTCTACTCGGCGCTTCTTGGCTTGTCTCTTGTATTCATTAAATGGAACATCTCTTGTCACTGTCCAGCAATAGTCTGCAAGCATTGATGGGCTCCATTTGCTCTGATAGCGTTTCTCCATTGTTGCAATGTCCTGGTGAAATCGCTCGCCGTGCTCGTCGCTCACTGCTCCGCAGTTTGGTGGAAAAATATCTAGATGAGAGTGCAAAAAATGTATCTTTAGTGACATGTTGCAACCAAGGCTTTTGTATGCCTTGAGGAGGTTTTCCACCAACAACCTGTAGTTGTCTGCCTTGTTGTTTCCGAGAAAATTTATTGCCACTAACTGGAAGGCTTTCCATGCCATCTTTTCCTTGCCACGCAGTGCATGATCAAATGCATCATCTCGAAGAAGTTCACGAATCTGAGGACCAACAAAGACACCTTCCTTTATCTTAGCTTCACTTAACCTTGGAAATTTTCCATGGAGGTATTTGAAAACTGCTTGTGTTTTGTCAATGGCCTTGACAAAGTTCTTCATCAGACCCAGCTTGATGTGTAAGGGTGGTAACAAAATCTTCCTTGATTCAACAAGTGGTGGATGCTGAACACTTTTCCCCCCAGGCTCCAATGACTGTCGGAGTGGCCAATCTTTCTTGATGTAGTGGGAATCTCTTGCACGACTATCCCATTTGCAGAGAAAACAGCAGTACTTTGTGTATCCAGTCTGCAGACCAAGCAAGAGAGCAACAACCTTCAAATGGCCACCAAGCTGCCACTGATGTTGGTCATAGTTTATGCACCTCAAAAGTTGTTTCATGTTGTCATAGGTTTCCTTCATATGGACTGCATGACCAACTGGAATTGATGGCAAAACATTGCCATTAGGCAATAAAACAGCTTTAAGACTTGTCTTCGATGAATCAATGAACAGTCTCCACTCATCTGGATCGTGAACGACGTTGAGGGCTGCCATCACACCATCGATGTTGTTGCAGGCTACAAGATCACCTTCCATGAAGAAGAATGGGACAAGATCCTTTTGACGGTCACGGAACATGGAAACCCTAACATCACCTGCCAGGAGATTCCACTGCTGTAGTCTGGAGCCCAACAGCTCTGCCTTACTCTTGGGTAGTTCCAAATCCCTGACAAGGTCATTCAGTTCACCTTGTGTTATGAGGTGTGGTTCAGACAAGGAGGATGGGAGAAAATGTGGGTTCTGTGACATGGATGGTTCAGGACCAGACGTTTCATCCTCTTCCTCTTCCTCGTCTGACTCAAGTGAGAATGATTCTGGTGCATCAGGAACCGGCAGTCCTTCTCCGTGGGGTACTGGGCGTATAGCTGATGGAATGTTTGGATAATGCACAGTCCACATTTTCTTCTTTGACACACCTTTCCCAACTGGAGGCACAATGCAGAAGTAACAATTGCTGGCATGATCTGTTGGCTCTCTCCAAATCATTGGCATAGATGCAAAAGGCATAGATTTCCTTTTCCTGTTCAACCACTGGCGAAGTTTTGTTGCACAAGTGTTGCAGCATATGTGTGGGGCCCACCTCTTGTCCTGATCTCCAGTTTTGCAGCCAAAATAAAGGTGATAGGCTTTCTTAACCATAGTGGTTATACTGCGCTTTTGTGATGCAAAAGTCACTTCACCACAAACATAGCAGAAGTTATCTGCACTGTTCACACAAATAAGAGGCATCTCTGCTCACTTTGGCTAAACAGAAATGTGTCCCTTTGCAAAATCAAACACTGACAAATAAGAGAGCACGACACTGTATGATTTCTAGAGCTGATATAGGGCAATTTGTTCAGCAGAGTGATGTAAGCTTCGTTATGATTGCATCATCCATGACTTCTAGGAATAACATGATGCAATTCATATCATGTATGATGCAATACCAGCTTCAGATTGCATCATTCATTGTTTTGCCTAAAAAGCAAATACTGTCCAAACCCAGTCATAGATTTATTCATAGATCCAGTCAAAGATGTATTTTAGTCATTTCTGGTTTAAATTGAGATCCCTTCCCTTTAGAACTCACTTATCCTCTGCCATTCCCAAGTCAAGGGTCGTATATACTGACCCAATAGCATATCTTGAAAACTAGAGCCAATCAACAATTTTAAGCATCATTTTCGTTCTCAGTGACCCAGAATTAGTAAAGTTTGACTACATTTATTTCAGAAGCATTTTGGCTGTAGAGCAGTGTAATGGGCCTAGGATGAATAGCAGAACTCCAGTGGGTGTGTTGTCAGGAAGGCCTGGCACAAAAGGATTTTGATTGCCAGGGTAAAATATGGGACAAGCTTTGCGGGAGAGCAACAAGCTTGGGGTAGGAAAGAAAGAAATGGAAACTAAACTCAAAGACATAGAATCATCTCCTCTTTTCTCCCACCATCCCCTCCCTTTACTTAGCATTAGTTAAAGATGCCAGGTTCATGATCCTGGAGAATTGAGCCATATTTACCCACAGAGCAGGTGAAACACAGAAAGCAGCAGTGCAAGCTTTTCAGTGCTCTAATTTGCCTTCCCTCCTGACCCAAAAGGATCACAACTAGTGGAGGGGATTCAGATTCTTTGACCCTTTGAGTCTTGAATTTTCTGCTATGACTTCAAGCAACATTGCTAGTTAGTGCCAACCGTAGTGTTTTTGTGCAGTGGGCACTTTCCCACTAAGAACAGGCCTGATCACCAACATATTTCACTGAACACCATCTGATGGGAATAACTTTCAGTGAATACCACAATCCCAGGCTAGATTCAAACAGGTGAAAAGGCTCCATAGCCCACCACTAATCTCTTCAGCCATCCACCCCCCTCATACTATCATCTTCCACTTTGTGCACCGTGTCTGTGGAGCAGCAGTTATGACCATTTGACTTAAGCGGGAGAAAATGGGCAATTCTGTCCTCATTCACACATGAAATAAAAATGATATACAGCAGACACATTTTACTCATTTTAAACCAGTCTGACAAGGAATCCATTTAGTAAAAGAATCTTGAACCTTTAAAGAAATCCCATGATTCATGTATATACCTTAACAACACATCACCCCAAATTCTGCCCTGAGCTACATTCTATTCACTATGATATGGCCCATAGTCAGTCATTCTTTCCTTGGGCATCCTCCCGCTCTATGGTATTTTACATATAAATACTTTCTTACTTGAAAGAAAACAATACTGTACTCTTAACTAGCACTTTCTGTCTGCAGATCTCAAATACTTTAGAGTGAATTAAGTTAGCTTCTCAACACCCTTTGTATACATAAGCATTATTACATCCTGATGTTAGAGGTGAGGAATAGCATTGTAAACCTGGATGTGAGTGGTTATATAATTAAGACTAACTCTATAGACAAGGACACAGTAAGGACTGAATGCTAAACATGGAGCAAGAACTACACAGTTCTGGCTAACAATCTATGCAGAGAACATCCCCATACCACCTCTCTAGTGTTATCGCTGTGTCTCCCACAGAACAAGATGATCTTACAGGTCCTGGGGTGAGTAACACGTTCCTTTCAGATAGACTAAGGGACAGGGTTTTAGGAGAAGATATTTCTTTGTATAAATTTTTGCTCACACATGGCACTTTAAGTAATCTAACAGCCTTTCAGAAGTCAGTCTCAGAAAAGATTCTGCTGAGGGGTTTGTTTCATAGCAAGGACTGACAGACAGGAACAGATGGCTTGAGGGCCCTTTATTTAGCTCAGAAAAGTTAGTCTGTTTATTAGTAAAATCATTCAGAAACTGGTAACCCTGACTGTCTCTTGTAAGAAAAAAAGAAAAAGAAAAAAAACACTACTACTTAACTAACTCTCAACGGTGTTTTTATACAGAGTCTACAATGGAGCCTGAAATGTGCTACTCACTTTACTGTCAACAAACACATCATATCCATTTTATACTGCAGTGTGCTCCCTGGGGCAGAAATCATACACAGCACAGAAAAAAAACCAGACAAATTTTTTTAATGAATTCCCCATAAAAAACGATATTGCTAAAGGCTAAGGAAAAGGTCAAGATGTTTGTTTGTACAGTACACCTGCCCCGGGTCCCAGGAGGTAAAGCAGAGGGATGTGTACTATTTAAAGAAATCAATTAATTTTAAAAAAGACTAGTGGATTAATTCTGTCCTCTGCCACCAATTAAATTCAGATTCCAAACAGCAGCTAATTCATTGCCAAAATCCAAAAATATATGGGGATGGAAATTCAGGAAAAACACTGGGGGGAAATCAATTTGAATGTGTTGGTTTAACAGATTTTCTCTATTTTAGTAAAGGCTCATTTTGTTTTGCCAATGTAGTCTTTTAAGAGTAGTTGTTAGTGCTTTTTCTTTTAACAAAACCAACCCAACAACACTACAGTTCATTCAGTGTTAAGTCAGACATTGTGGGAATCACTCAGTGCTAGACTGGCACACACCAGTACTCTGCCATGCAGGGGAATAAGGGTAAATATAACGCTCATTACTCCTTGCCCAGATCATAAATCTGGTTGCACTGGGGAGAGCAGGAGCTACTTGCCCAATGCTCCTCCCTGGGAGGAAAAGGGCAAGGAGGGTTGGAGAGCAGTGAGAAGCAGGAACGCGTTGGTTCCACCGCACTTACTTGCTGGCTGGAGTAAGCTGCTGAACAAAGCAGGGGAAGGGGGCGTCACAGTTCAGGGCAACTGCACCTATATCCCGCTCCACAGTCCAGCAAGGGTACCCACTGTTAGGCTTCCAGCTCCCCCCAGCTCTCTTGGGCAGAGCCCCATGTCTCTCTCTCTTCTGACTGGGGTTTTTCCAGGCTGCACAGTTCCCTGCCTACACTGTGATACTCCCAACAAGTCAGACTGCCTAACCAATCCAGCTTCTGTGCTTTGCTCTCTCTCTTCAGAACCTATGAACAGCCTAATTTCCCACACAGCCCTTTCTAAGCAAACGTGTGTGGTTTACCACACAACTCTTTCTAAGCAAACACATTTATTCTCAAGGTAAAAGCATTACAGAGAAAACATGTTAAAAACAATAAGAACGAACCTTACACTCCTGCCAATCAGCTTAACAAGAGATCACCCCCCCATCTCCACAACGGCTCTGGTAGGAGTCAGTCCTTCAAACCCCACAAAGGGGTTTTCTGTGGTTACAAATTCATAACAGCCTTAGCTCAGAACAAGCACACTTATACATAGATTAATCTTGCCTTTATATAGCTTGGGCCTTGGATCTTCATGAGCAGGTAAGATGGAGCTTCCAAAAGCTGCTTTTTTGCATAACTGGAGGTGGGGAATTTGCATTCACCTCCCACTTGAGATTCCCCAGGCAAACCACTTAACCTTTGTCCAACAGTCCTTTCTTGACTGGCCCATTGTTCAGTATAGTCCTTTGAAGTTTATAACACTTCCCAGGGCTCACACCCTACGTCTCTCCTAGACAGTCAGATACAATCCTGACCTCACAATAACAAATAACCTTTGTATTTAATATAATGGATTCTAGATATACCTAAACTTAATTCAACATGATTTTTCAAGAATATTGCAGGAAATTGCCCCATCTGCCATAAAGGGGGAGAAAACTGCTCTGCATAAAGGGATGAAATAATTTTTCCTGGGGATGGGCAGCAAGTGGGGAAACAGGTTCTGTCACAATTCAGTTCCCAGGTCTGCTCCTGGAACAGTGCAGCTGCAGCTGCCCCTCACTCAGGGTGGATCATAAAGTCATGATCTATCTAGCCTTAAGTCTATATTCAGAGCCTTCATCCTAAGGAGACCAGTGTGACCCAGGTCTATAACAGATTCCTGCTGGTGGGCAGTTTGCTTCTGGGGTCTCAACAAAACAACAAGCTGCTCTTTTGTTGCTGGCATTCAGTTGCACCTCTTTCATCATGAGTTTCTAATAAAGCATAACAGAGAGTTTCCAGTGACCTATCCAAGTGTGAGTTCCTAGTGTGCTTTCTACCATGGTGTGTTAGTTTATCCCTGATAGAGTTGAGGGATTAATAGCAAGGGAGGTAAGATCCTATGGAAAACACCCTTCACAAAGGAGCGCTAGATCATGATTTTATCATGTAGTCCAAGTAAGGCTGTTGCATTAGTGGGTGTGTATCCAGGATGCCACAGTTGTACTGGTTTCAGAGTCGCAGCCGTGTTAGTCTCTAGCTGCAAAAAGAACAGGAGTACTTGTGGCACCTTAGGCCTGGTCTACACTATGGTGGGGGATCGATCTAAGATACGCAACTTCAGCTACGAGAATAGCGTAGCTGAAGTCGACGTATCTTAGATCGACTTAGAATCACTTACTTCGCATCCTTGCAGCGCAGGATCGATGGCCCCCGTCGATTTTGCTTCTGCCTCTCGCCAAGCTGGAGTTCAGCAGTCGATGGGAGAGCGATCGGGGATCGATTTATCGCATCTACACTACACCCAATAACTCAATCCCCGATAGATCGAATGCTACCTGCCGATCCGGTGGGTAGTGTAGACGTACCCTCAGAGGTTAACAAATTTATTTGAGCATAAGCTTTCATGGGCTAGAGCCCACTTCATTGGATGCACAGAATGGAACATATAGTGAGGAGATATATATACATACAGAGAACATGAAAAGGTGGTAGTTCCCTTACCAACTCTAAGAGGATAATTAATGAAGATGAGCTATTGTCAGCAGGAGAAAAAAAACTTTTGTAGTGATAATCAAGATGGCCCATTTAAGACAGTTTGACAAGAAGGTGTGAGGATACTTAACATGGGGAAATAGATTCAATGTGTGTAATGGCTCAGCCATTCCCAGTCTCTATTTAAGCCTAAATTGACAGTATCTAGTTTGCATATTAATTCAAGTTCAGCAGTTTCTTGTTGGAGTCTGTTTTTGAAGCTTTTCTGTTGCAAAATTGTCACCTTTAAATCTGTTACTGAGTGGCCAGAGAGGTTGAAGTGTTCTTCTACTGGTTTTTGAATGTTATGATTCCTGATGTCAGATTTGTGTCCGTTTATTCTTTTGCGTAGAGACTGTCCAGTGTGGCCAATGTACATGGCAGAGGGGCATTGCTGGCACATGATGGCATATATCACATTGGTAGATGTGCAGATGAACAAGTTGTACTGGAGAGAAGTAATTTACTAGATTCATTAGAAGGGTGTAGAATAGCTGTGCTGGCTAGCATGCATTGAGGGGCTGGAGTCCTGGCTCCATTTACTCCCTACATACCCTCCATATGATTGGTCTCAGAGGGAAGCATCTGGAGCACAGCCCCCTTTGCTTCCTTAAATTATGGGGCTGCAGCTGCGGCCAGAACTTATATAGCCTCTGAAAAGGGGTATGCGCCCCCACTTTCTCTTATGCCCCCATGCAAGTTTGTAATGGTAGGAAATAAAGTCAAGGCCACCAAGGTAATTACAGTACAGATCCACACATCTGAGCACTCTATTGGATCCCTGTGAAAAGAAGAGGTGAACACAGCTGGTTAAGTACCAACCTGCGGTTGCATCATAGGAAGGATGTGGGAAAGGTCCAAGAGCAATGGGCATAGGAAACAGGTAGCCATGCATGCAATACTTGGGATGTGCTTGGCTAGCTGAAAAAGAAATGAAGAATAAATAGCATTTCATTTTTATTAGATGCAAAATGACAACCTTTATACTCAGATAAAATGTCCAATCCTGCAAAACCTGACAAACACTCATTGGCATAAAAGGGATACGAGTAAAGTATAAGTTAAACATGTTCTAAATGCAAAATGAGATAGATAGAATGTAACAGGAGTTAAGAACATTACACAGCCAGTTTTAATTCCCTCAAAAATTAACTTGAGCCAGACAAAATCATAGGAATATGGATTTGTTCAAATTAGAATAATTCTCCCCATGCCTAGGTTTTTTTCCATGCTGTCTAGAAGTGATTAAAAAATTTGGATACTAGAACTACCTACCATATAGCATCTCCAGTTTGTGGGAAAGGAAAGCACAATTACAATGGAAGTGTCCCATCAATATTAATACCACTGAGGCTTATCGTGATTAATGGTAATAGAATTAATGTTAAATGAATTAATTAATGATTGGCCACTTATTTTTAAATGTTCCCCAGCTCATAGGAACAGTTATAATAGGTGGACATTAGTTCATACTAAATTAATTATGGAATACTTATTGAATTAATTAGTACATCCACAATAGCAGCAAACTAATTTGCCATGATCAATCCTATTACAATAAATACCTAAAGAAATAATACAGATTTTCCAGTTATCTAATAATAGTGTTATTAAAAGGATTCCAACTGGTGATTTATTTCATCATTTTACTTCACGTAACATTATATTATATCATGGATTCCCATGTAATGCAATTGGGTAGTAAATCTTCTCAGGACATTTTTTTATCAGAAACACTTTCTGTATGAAAAATTTCAACCAACTCTTGCAAATACTAATTTTATATGGAGATAACCATATCCTAAAATACACAGTAGTTTACAAAGAGTAGGAATCACCTGAAATGTTGATCATCGTGTAGTAAATTAACTGTTGGTTCCTGACAGAGCTGCACTGTTAACTTCATGATCATATGGTAAATTTGCTATGATTTGATCGCATTTTGTGGTGATCAAACTACGTGTAGTTTAGAGAGGGACTTAACCACTTTAGGAAACGTCAGGCACAGATGAACATTGAATAACTCAACTATCTGAGAGTTGGTTGTCTGTTTTGTTGACTCTTCTCCCCCTTTGAATGCCCATCAGTTTCATTTTCTCTGATGTTATACCATAAAGTGCCATACCCCACCCTAATGCAGTACTCCTGAAAGTGATACTGCTGACTCAGAAACAGTGATAGGCAGATCTTGGTGACATTCAGTGCTTAATTTGTAAAGAAAGAGGTTCCAGGACTGAAAATGGCATCCAGCGCACAGCATGACCTCTCACACACTGTACATGTCAGGTCGCACCTTGCACAACTGACAGAAGAGGTGCTAGGGTTGTGCCCGGCAAGAAAAGAGGCCATCCAGGAGTCAAACTCTCATAACTGCTCATCTCAGCCATTTCCTGGGGCTGAGCTCCAGCAAGCCCCAGCACAAATTAAGGTCTGGTGGCATCACTGCCTGAGGGCTTGCCCTCCCAGGAGAGATGTCACAGAAAATGGTGGCTGTGTGAATGACAGTTAACTGTATGACTGGGAGACCTTTAGAAGCCTATGTTTATATAGTACTTTAAAGCTTTACAGAGACTGTTTGAGTAAATTCTTTTTAGTGTTTATCTAAGGTTTTGGTAGCCTGGGACACTGAAGCCCTCTAATTATCTACAGAGCAGATAGAACTGGGGCATCAGCAGTACAAGTACTGCCACACCAGTGAACCCAACCACCTCTAGGAAAGAAAAGACAGCTCAGTCTTCATGTTCCATTCAGTCCTTAGCGTCTCTACTGTCAACAAAGGGTGCTAGTTAGTGTCAACTGTGATGGCAGTTATTTTATATGTGAACACCTGTCTTACTGAGACCACCAGATTCACTTCACATGGACCACCTAACAGCTATCAGATGAGCTGGATTCCAGCTGGCAAATCTGAGGTTTGCAAGATTAGACTTCTCCATTCTGCTTAAAGTTGTTTTCCAACTAATTAGCGTACTTTCAAAAAGATGGATTTTGCTATCATCTGTGTTTACTATTAGTGGGTGCGCTGATTCTCATAATTTCCATGAAAAAAGGGAAATAGACAATGCTGTAAAATAAGTGTCCTGATTGCATTTACACACCGATTTATATGGGTCTGATCCTACCTGGTGCTTAGCATCTCCTGCATTGGCCAGAGTGCCCCACAAATTGTAGTCAATGAGAACTGAGGGCACTGGATACCTCATAGGATGAAGACATTAATAGGATAGTAAAGATAAAAGGGGCAGAGAGCCACAGGGTTCTAGTCTAGCAAGCCCCTCTGGTGACTACATGAATAGGGGTATGAGCAATTGGGGTATGAGTGGGAGCTCTGTCCCTGTTGGAGAAGATTTTATTTAAAAAGGGAGAAAATGGGTCAGTTGCTATGCTCCTAGAAGACTGTAAAAGACCATCTGAGACCAAAAATTTCAGCGTTAAATGGAGCACAGAGTGTCCTGATCAGGGGGAATTTGGGGATAGCTTTGGGTTTTCTCCTATTTTAAAATGGCCACGCAGATTCCGTGGAAAATAAAACAAATGTAAAGACAGCTTGCTTCTCAGTTGGGAGAGACCTCCCTCACGGACTTGCAGTCCAGATTGTA
Source organism: Trachemys scripta elegans (assembly GCF_013100865.1). Classification (NCBI taxonomy): domain Eukaryota; kingdom Metazoa; phylum Chordata; order Testudines; family Emydidae; genus Trachemys; species Trachemys scripta. Next base: position 27,621,988 of record NC_048306.1, on the reverse strand, counting down.
TTTTTATAGCTCAATTATAATCTGGTAGAATTAGAGCTTTATAATAGAAGTGCTGACACAACCATAATCACAGCAACATGGACACTATAATAAACTACCATTGATGTCAGATCCAGCCCCTTAAAACATTGCTAAACAAAGCTATAAAATGTATCAGTAACACTCACTGAACCAGAAGTTCCATATGGTCTCCTCATAATCCTCGCCATAGAACCAGCATCTCCAAAAGAAACCTTCATGGTGAAAAGTGAGGATCTCTTTTCTGACCTCTCTCAAAACCACATCCTACAAGAGAATAAAGCACAAGCCTATGAAAAATGTATTAACTACAAATAACATGGAATTCATCTTTACTATTGGCTTAGTTTCTAAGCTGACAAGTCAGTTTTTGAGGGAGGGAGACAGGGAGTGTTTTGGGATAGAGGGGGTTGCATTGTCAAAATTACAAACAAGAGTAACATTTTAGCATGTTGAATTGGACTCCATTAATACAGACCTCCTTGGCAATACAGAATGCCATTGACTTCAGGCCTTTATCTGTGGCTTTCCTAACTTTCTGATAAGTGAAACATTTCTTCAGATCACTGAGAAAGAAGGATATTTTATCCTGTGCAGATCCCATCTTGCAGTCTTTATGCATCAAAATTACTACCATCTCTAAACCTCTCATTAACTCCTTCTATTGGATGACTCAAAAAGGTCTCCCTCTCTCTCTGATCAAATCAGTGGGAGCTGTGCTTAGTTTATTTCAGACAGAAGTTACTCTTTGTCTATATCAGTCTCCTCATGAGTTCAACTATGACTGCTGACACACCCTTATCTTGATTAATTTGCACCAATTTCTCATTTATTGTAACTTGTATGAAAGTTCTACAAAAAATGACACACAAGTCATGTCAGGAGGACTGTACTGTCTATGCTGTGAGTTAACTGGTTAGGAAAATAATTAAAGCTGTAATTAAAAACACTTATCTTTAGCCAATACAGTTTGATGGAGCATCAAGATTACTGCTATAGAGCTTGATCCTATGATTGGCAGAACACCTCCTGGAAAGTATTGTGTTAAATGAGATTTGAGGCACTCAGCATCTCTCAAGGTCAGCCCCCCTTATTTCAAAGGGGAGAAACGTAGTTGGGGGCCAGCAGAGAGACATCACAAAAGCTTTCCAAGCCCTGGAGTCCTTACATACCAAATATCAATACACAGGTCCTATTGGGTTGACCAGAGACACACTCCCTTGGCTCATCTGGAAGAGCGGCTTCTTTCAGGATCAGCTATGAGCCTTGACTGCAATGAGGTGCAAGAGGCACACGCCATCAACAGAGTGACTCTGCTGACTTGTTAAATCTATGCTAGTTTTGATGACTGTTGATAGCTAAGATACAATCAAGACACTCAATGGACATAAGTAGAGCCTGCCAGTTTAAAAAGGGGTAGAGAGTGTGGCTATGGGGGCGAAGAGCATGGAGCATAGAGCAGGGAGCAATAATCCAAGTATAAAACCATTGATTAAAATAAAAACAATAACCTCAGAAACAATAGTGAATGCTGCTCTGACAGGCACTTTCGGGATCCCTCGGCCAGTTTCCTATGTCAAGCAGATAGTGGGCCTAATCACATATCTTGAATATTTGAGATGTCTATTTTATTTAAGACAGTGCAACACTTCTAGCCGGGAACCTTTTTCACACTAGTGATAACAGAGTAATTTTAAAATATTCTGAAACCTCTCATGTTGATGTGTCATTTCTAAGTGAAACAAAATGGAGCTGGACTTTTATGCCTGCGAAACTTGCTCTCTGCCCTCTTCAGCTTTATTATACTGTTTTATACAACAATGACTTCTGCTGGGATGTCTGCTTTCTCTATGAAGAGTCATTTGGAAATATGGCTGATGCAGCCAAAAACCTACACTTTATTATGAAACCCTGGAACTGAAGACACTTATTGTTGACACCATAAAGTTTTCCAAAAGTGAATCATTAAACAGAAAAAGCAAACATAATTGGTTTGGACATTAAAGAAAATTCTGCATAACAGAGGGATATTTCTGAAAAATGTTAATAATACTATACACATTGACCAGCATGAACATTTTTAAGAAGAATTTAAAAAAATAGAGAGCTGATCCAGCTGTTATTTCAGAGCATTTATTGAACAGTTTCACCATAAGCAAATTCAGCTAAAATCAGGGTTTCTAAAGAGCCATATTAGAAGTTAGCAATAAAATATCATTTTATTAAATGAAGCTCAGTATAATACAGTTTCTCTTTAGTGGCTAATGCTAGTATCAGCAAATAAATGTATTACATTTTCACATTTCAACTTTCTGCTCCATAGCTATCAGAATACAGAAGTGTTTCCTGTAATGGCTTCCTATGCATATTTTGCTTCAAGTCTTTATCAATGATACACTTTATTGAGATGCAGGTTGTGACTTTATAGGTAAGGCTGAGTTGAGTTTTTATACATCGAATGTATATACAATAAGCACATATTACCATTGGCTTAAAACAACCAGCACCAACACTTAGAGCATTTGTGTTGGTTTTAAAAATTTCTATAGCAAGTTATTTTAAAAGTGTATTTTTTAACTTGCAGAATATCACAAGATTTCTAGTTTTTACCTTTGTGGTGTGTAGAGTTTTATTTTCAGGTTCAAAGATTCCACAGGTCTCTGTTGCTAGGAGCCAATAATCTGTCCCAAAAGCTATGAGAAACAGTAGAACACCAATGCCACCAAGAATTCCTGCTATAAAGGCTGGTATTCCAGCCTTCATGGTGGAACAACAATAGGTAGTAAGCTTGAAACTCAGAAAAGAATAAAAGTACTGATGTCCAATGTTTGAAGGGGAGACTGAGAGGAGGGGTATGCAGAGAGGCTGCTATTTTTGGACATAGATTAGCATCGTTTCATGACTGGTTTGAGTTTCATGACTGGTTTGAGTTGCAGTGGCAAAAGGACTAATAAAAGCAAATGAGCTGGCACAACCAAACAGCTGTTGTATTAAAGAAACATTATAACTATCTATATAGCTAAGGTATGAAGATTCCCAAATAAACATATGGGCATTCATTTTACAAAAGCAATGCGGAGAGCTTATCATGAAAAACAGTTATTGGACTGATGTCTAGCAGCTTCTATGGATTGATTACATAAAATTGTCCAAGTAATGCCTACTGCGTGAACAGGTTATTTTTATATTTGCTCTGTGTTTGTGTGGCCAGAAAGGCTGTGAACTGCATGGTCAAAGCTGAAAGTTTCATAGCCACTTCTACAGCACATCTTTAGCTGCACTGCCACAACTGTAGTATGAAGGTGGCGCATCCACCATCCCCAAACTATTCCTTTATTCCTTCTGCTCTCACCTTCCCATTAAAATAAAACACAAGTCTTGATTTCAGATGAAAAAAGCAGAGATTCAAGAAGCAATATTTAAAATTTGGCCAATATCTCTTTTAAAGTCTCTGTGTTTCAGAGGTGATTCTGCTCATACAGTACCACCTCTTGTTGCAAATATAATCATGCCATATGACTGTGTTAAGTCAAATCATAAATAGACATTTAAATCAGATACAAATGGACAGCTAGCAACACTGGGCCATCCCTTTAGGTGGTCTTGAAAATACATTCCCTTCTGTACTCTCCTCACATAAAGGAGTACAACTATGGTGTTAATTTGTCCCACCAACATGTAACTGGCCCAGGAGGGAAATGTCCCCTCAGAAATGGGGAAATCCTTAATGAGTAGAGAGTTCATTCTCATTTGGATGCTAATGTTTTTTGTCTTCTTCTGAAGCATCTGTTATAGATTACTGCCAGGGACAGGATGCCAGACTAGGAGAATAATAATTTCAGGATGGCAATTTCCATATTCCTGTGACATGCCAACAGTGCTGGCACAGGGACAGAAATTCATGTTACTGAGAAAATGCAAGCTATCATATCTTTTGAGTATATCAAAACTAGTTCACAATCTTCTGCCTGATGCTCAGTAGTAGAACAGACTCCCATCTTCATACAGAAGAAAGCAATTTCTTTATACTTAAAGTAATGTGTGTTGCCAGATTAATTTGTGAATCTGTTTATATAGTCATTAAAATTAAGTGCTAAAGGAGAACCTGAACTCACAATAAGAATCTGGGGATTTCTTGGTAAATAAGTTCTTTTTGACTAGATTTAGCCATCCAATGAGGTATATGGGCAGGTGAGGCCATCTATTCTGTCTTGTTTTAGGAACATGGTAACTTTTAAATGATAATGATAGGTTGTGTCATCTGCATGGTTATTCCTTAAATATTTCATTCAGGAGTAGCTCTTAAATCACATATTGGATATCTGGTTCCTGGATGTAAAATGTCAAGAGCGGTGTCTCATTATAATTATTTATGTCCACATGTGCACTAGGTCCATTATAGAAACCAGAAGCAAGATAGGACCTTGCTCAGAAGAGCCCACGTTCTAGCTAAAGACATGGCAGGCTACAAACATAATAGGAAAGTAGGGCAGGTTTACAGGAATGAGATAATACAATCATTAGAATAGCCATGTACTCCATATCCCCATCATTAATTCTCCCCAGGTTAGTCTGTGGAAGCAATGCTACAGAAATAAGTTTTTAGGAAGGGTATGAAAGAGACAAACAGGTATTGGAAGAATGTTTCACAGCTGGGGGGGGGCTGGAACGGGCATGGAGATGTGCAAGAAGGCCACGGGAGTGGTGTTGAGGCTGGCATTGTTGGCGGAGCAGAACGAGCAGGTTAGCAATGTGGCCTGAGCTATAGCCTGGAGCTGACTGATGGTTGTGAACATTAGTTTTATATCTGATCAAGTCTCTAAAATGGTTGAACATCTTTCGATAGTGGTACAATGATGTGAGAGTCGCTAACATAAGAGGCAGCAAGATATGATCAGCAAGTGCATAGAAGCAGCATTGGATGTCCCCAAATGCATGATAATATTTTGCAACTAGATAAGGCCTTAAGTCATCCCTTCTAGCACACAGCTCGGGAGGTCGGGGGTGAGGGGAAGATGAGCCTATGTTACATACAGAAAGGCTGGGAAAGTTGCTTCAGGAGAAGTGAGACATGTCTCAGACCATTGCACTGGGTAGCCAGCACCACCCTCCCAACACGCCAGTCAAAGGGGAATCGAGTCACGGACCCACCTCTCTACATGACATGATCCCTCCTAAACCCACCGAATTTACATTGCAGTTTGCTGCAGAAGTTAAAATCAGCTATGTGCCTTGCATGCCCTATGAGGTCACATGAACCACTGCCATTAGGGGAATCAATAGTAGCATGGTAGAGCGTTAGCTGTCCTGACAGTGCTGGAGAGGAGGATTCTGGAACAGCGCAAAAGATATTCTCACAACGTCTGGTTTTTTACGCCTGTTTTGCTCACTGATTCTCTGTTTGCACATTTGGTCGCCCTGTTTTCAAAAGTCATAACTGTTCAGTGTAATTTCTCTCCCTCAGTGCATTCATCCATGGATAGCAATGCTTGTGGGCCACTTACATCATATTCACTAAAGATTATTAGTCTCATATAGTCCTAGAATCAGTCAGGCGAGGCACCAACAGGATTGGGACCCACACACCAGGCACTCTCACTCCCAACAACATGCATAATATCAGAACTTTTTGGAGCCAACCTAAATAGCTTCCCCACAGAGTTTAAACTAAGGTGTTTGTTCTGCCTTGAGATGCATATAGGACATTCCCATTCATTTCAACAAGAATTACATGCATGTATCTTCAGCCCAGTTTTAGATCTCTGATCAAACCAAGCAAAATTCCTACAGCTAAGTTCTCTACTGAAAGCGCAGTAAGGCTTTGGACAGCCAAAGCATGAGTCTGCTTTGATGAAAGAACGTAGAGAAATGACTGGAGCTTGTATCTTCCTTTCTTTTCAGGCCCAAAGTGAACCTGTCCCAACTACCAGCAAACCAACTCCCCTCGCCTCACCTGCTCCTTATAAAGGGTTGGGAAGGATCATCTCATTCATAACAGCTGGCAGCCCTGCTACTCCTGCAATTCTGCACCTAAGCAACACAACTGTAGCCTTTCCTTTACTATTAACCCTGTTCCTGCCAATTCCTAGTCATCCATCACACACATGCACACTTTTACATAGTTGTGAATCTCAGCAATATCTACTCATCTTAGAATCACCTGATTAGTTTGTAGGCAACAATTATTGCAACTAGATTACCTCTTTAGATTGAATAGAAAATAGTTAATTAAATGCAAAATGGCAAGTATCCATCAATTAATCCTCAATAAATGTAATTTAAATCAGTTTCCATTTAACTAACATGTAATACTCGTTAAACCTGTCTTAAATAACAAGGAAAATCAGTTCCCTTTTGTACTGGTGACCTATATCTTAAAGTTGAACATAACTGGAGTTGGAAACCTTGGGGATGTTTTAAAATGCTCAGTTAAGACATGGGTTTGCATTGCAGATGTGAGATCCTTTTTACAGATTGCATTAAATAATTATCTAAGATCCTTAAGTTAAAGCACAATATGGGCACTTGTTTCTTTTTTTAAAAAAGTGCTAATGCATTTCCATTTGGAAAGTTTCCTGATTGAAACTCAATCTCTTTGGCAGAAAAACTGTGTGTATTTGAGGTAAAGTATTGTAAGCACCCAGTCCTTGCTCTAGCTAGACTGTTATGCATACAGCAAAATATTTTCCAAATTCTTAATGGGCAGAATACGGATTATGTTTAGAATGTCAGAATGTCTCTCCGTTTAATTAGCTTCCCTTTCTCCTCAGCATGCCCCATACATGCATTCTTCAGCATTAAAGGTCTGGAAAAAATCCTGAACCTGATAGACAACAAAACTATGTGCTAGGCCTCAGACCCTCGTTTACTCCTAGCATTCATCTTAATAGACAAGAGAGTCTTGTGTTTTCAAAATATGCCCCATCATTCATGCTTAGGACTTTAATTGTTTTCATTTATCCATGGGATAATTAGAAAGACTGTATCAGAACAGGGGCACATCAAGCATTCATATAGACATAGGGTAGGATTTTCAAATGTGCCAAAATGAGTTAAGAGAACAAATCTCATTGACTGTCAGTGGGACTTGTGATTAACTTCTGTTCCTAACTCACTTAGGCCTTGTCTTCACTTACCGGAGGGTCCGGCGGCACGCAATCGATGTTCTGGGATCGATCCCGGAAGTGCTCGCAGTCGGCGCCGGTACTCCAGCTCGCCGAGAGGAGTACGCGGCATCGACGGGGGGAGCCTTCCTGCCGCGTCTGGACCGCGGTAAGTTCGGACTAAAGTACTTCGAATTCAGCTACGTTATTAACGTAGCTGAATTTGCGTACCTTAGTCCGAAGTAGGGACTTAGTGGGGACCAGGCCTTAGGCATATCTGAAACCCCCATCTCTCTATAAATAAATTTACTCATAATTAGCTACGATAATTTTGGTGTGTGAATTACTTTTCCTCCCTTATATTAAGGCAGGGATCGGCAACCTTTGGCATGCGGCCCATCAGGGAAATCCGCTGATGGGCTGGGACAGTTTGTTTATCTGCAGCATTCACAGGTTTGGCCAATCGCAGCTCCCACTGGCTGCGGGGTTTGCCGTTCCAGACAATGGGGGCTGCGTGAAGCCGCCTGCCAAAGGTTGCTGATCCCTGTATTAAAGGGATTGTCTCATTATTGGTAAGTGCTCTGCGGAGCTGATAGAAGAAGTTAAAGTTGTAATTAAGGCTGTCAAGCAATTTAAAAAATGAACCACAATTAACCGCACTGTTAAACAATAATAGAACACCATTTATTTAAATATTTTGGATGTTTTCTATATTTTCAAATATACTGATTTCACTTACAACACAGAATACAAAGTGTACAGCGCTCACTTTATATTTATTTTTGATTACAAATATTTGCAATGTAATAAACAAAAGAAATAGTATTTTTCAATTCACCTAAAACAAACATTGTAGTGCAATCTCTTTATCGTGAAAGTTGAACTTACAAATGTAGAATTATGTACAAAAAAACTACATTAAAAAATAAAACAATGTAAAACATAGAGCCTACAAGTCCACTCAGTCCTAATTCTTGTTCAGCCAATCGCTCAGACAAACAAGTTTGTTTACATTTGCAGGAGATAATGCTGCCCACTTCTTGTTCACAATGTCACAATGAAAGTGAGAACAGATGTTCTCATGACACTGTTGTAGCCGGCGTTGCAATATATTTACATGCCAGATGCGCTAAAGATTCATATGTCCCTTCATGCTTCAACCACCATTCCAGAAGACATGAGTCCATGCTGATGACGGGTTCTGCTTGATAACACTCTAAAGCAGTGCGGACCAGCGCACGTTCATTTTCATCATCTGAGTCAGATGCCACCAGCAGAAGGTTGATTTTCTTTTTTGGTGGTTTGTGTTCTGTAGTTTCCGCATCAGAGTGTTGCTCTTTTAAGACTTCTGAAAGCATGCTCCACACCTCATCCCTCTCAGATTTTGGAAGGCACTTCAGATTCTTAAATCTTGGGTTGAGTGCTGTAGCTAGCTCTAGAAATCTCACATTGGTACCTTCTTTGCGTTTTGTCAAATCTGCAATGAAAGTGTTCTTAAAACGAACAACAGATGATGGGTCATCATACAAGACTGCTATAACATGAAATGCAGGCAGAATGCGGGTAAAACAGCCGTAGACATATAATTCTTCCCCAAGGAGTTCAATCACAAATTTAATTAACACATTATTTTTTTAATGAGCAGCATCAGCATGGAAGCATGTCCTCTGGAATGGTGGCCAAAGTATGAAGGGACATAAGAATGTTTAACATATCTGGCATGTAAATACCTTGCAATGCTGGCTACAAACGTCCCATGCGAATTCCTGTTCTCACTTTCTGGTGACATTGTAAATAAGAAGTGGGCAGCATTATCTCCCATAAATGTAAACAAACTTGTTTGTCTTAGCGACTGGCTGAACAAGAAATAGGACTGATTGTAGGCTCTAAAATTTTACATTGCTTTGTTTTTGAATGCAGTTATGTAACAAAAAAAATCTACATTTGTAAGTTGAACTTTCACGATAAAGAGATTGCACTACCGTATTGTATGAGGTGAATTGAAAAATATTATTTCTTTTGTTTATCATTTTTACAGTCCGAATATTTGTAATCAAATATAATACTATAAAGTGAGCAGTGTACACTTTGTATTCTGGTTTGTAATTGAAATCAATATATTTGAAAATGTAGAAAAATATTTAATAAATTTCAATTGGTATTCTATTGTTTAACAACGCAATTAAAACTGCTATTAATCTCCATTAATTTTTTTAGTTATTCGCGTGAGTTAACTGCGATTAATTGACAGCCTTAGTTGTAATATTATGCATCCTTGTAATAATCATGCTGTCTCCAAAGAACAAGAGGCCAATAAAAAAAAGAAGCCACCTTTCAGAGACATCTTTATGAATTATGAAATTTGTGCCCAATTCCTAGAGGAATTAGTGTGAAAAAGATGTATAGCCATACTTTTAAAAGCGACCGCTGCCATTGTGTGCTTCAGTGTTTTGGGTGTCATGTAAAGTGTCTTGTGCACCCAAGAAGGGTGGCACCCAATATCAGTGGCCACTTTTGAATATTTTGACCTTAACGTTTAGAAGACTGCTCTACACTTTCTGTGTAAGCCAAAGAGAAATAACTCTATGAACTGCTTAGGGAAGTTACAATTTATTTCCACAAAACCGTGCAATATTCAATGATACAGTGAATCGATGTTTTAAACACTTTTAAAGGACTAAAACTCTGCAAAGAATTAATTAGCCATGCACTGAAGCCCAAGCATTTAACAGTTTTCCACTCAATTGTAGGATTTCAAGACCACCAACACTGGATACGGGCAAAGATTATCAAGTGTATTCTAGGCTGAAATTTATATTGGTCATAAGTCTAGGGCCACTGAGCAACTGGAAAATACTTCATGAAAGCTTTGGCTGAGCTATTATACTTAAGCTTAAAAAATATTCCATACTTTCTGGAAGGTTAAATTTGGGGCAGAGTGAATCACTGGGAAAAAATGCACTGTATAAAATATTGTCTTTTCTGCAGATCACGTGAAATGTTAATACAACAGAGATTTATTTTACAACCCCAATCCTGCAAAAGTTTCTAGCCCTCGTGGCTGTGGAAAAAGCTTCAAAATGTGACCCCAGTGCACTCTATAGGCTCAAAAGTAGAAGGCAAATAGAACATCAAATCTATTATTTTTACATAATCTAATGATTTTAAAGCCAGTCTCATTATTTTTGGTGCGTCTGACTCATAATTTTTCAACATTTGGGGTTGGCAAATACTGGAGAAATAATAAGGTTTGTTTGCTCCTTTAAAGAGACAATACCAGCAGCTTGCCACATTACCTGGCGTTAACAATGACTTCTGTTCAAAGCACAGCATTGGGTTGGTTTAGATTAAAATAGAACAAGTTTATTAACAGAAGGACATAAGATAAGTGATACCAAGTAAAGGAAATAAAGGCAGAGATCATCAAAAGCAAATAAAAGTGAAAACACAAATCTAAAATTCTAAAACTTAATCTTGCAAGGTGCAGTCTTAGTAAGATGGTTTTTCTCACCAATTATTCTTTGTCCAGCATGTCTGACCGTCTCTTGGTCATTACCTTCCACAGAACTACAAGGTACTGGTTTTCCTTGTCTTCTTAGGCAAAAGTTAAAGATGGAGTCTCTCTCTGGACCTTATATTCCCAAAGAATTGTCTTTGTTCTCAAAGTCAGGAAGACCTCTGGGGGATTCCATCGCCTGTCTCTCTCTGGGGTGCAGGAGCCATATTAATTCTTTGTCTCTCGAGTTCAGGCGCAAGACACCCCCACTGGTTTTTTGATAGCTTTGTTTACAGCTAATATGTAAATTAAGGTACATCCACATCCCTCTGTCCGTTTATCACCTTTACCTAGGGTAGTCTGTATTCTTAAATAGGTTCTAGTAACATTATACAGCGATAATTCATTACTTCCCATATAAGATTAACACATGCATTTTATATTATATTACAAGGCATATTTTCTACTGACATCAATACAGAAGTGTGTAGGTGTGAATACAGGAGCGCTTAGATTCACACCCTCTGAAACATCTGGTACTGGGTACTGTTGGAAGACAAGCTATTGGGCTAGACAGACCATTGGTCTCAATCAGTGAGGCCATTCTGATGTTCTTAACCAACCCAAAACAAAATATTTTATTTAGATATTCCTGATGGCAAATGAAATTTTGGGGGCAAAATTGATTGTCTTCCATAGAAAATTTCAATTTTGCAAAAATTGAATTTTCTGTCAGAAAATCATTCTGACAGAACATTTCCAATTAGTTCTATTAACCATATATTGCAGCTTTGCAAAGAAATCCAAAACTGGTGAAAAATCACCCCATTGAATAGGCTTCTTGTCCAATAATACTACCACAGATAATTTATTTGACAAGACATGGAAATCATAATTTAAAAGAAAAAAATCATTCTTTATTTTTTTATCCAGTACCCAAAAACGTGCTAGGTACCTCACAAGACATAAAGATGATACGGTCACCACTACAGATACCAATCAATTAGCCAAGGGGTTCCAAAAGTTTCCATTCTTCGGTTCCAACGTTTTTTGGCTCAAACACCGAACTCTCTGCATTTCTGCTCTCCAGATAAAGAACCTGAAAACGTCCACCTTGGTAAATCTTTATATAATTATACATACCATGTAAAACATAAATAGTAATTTAAACAATGTAAAAATTAAACTATAGGTAAATAATAAGGCGGAACTCACTATTTATTAAAATTCAATCACTAATGAATCAAAACAGAGATATCAGCTGTAAATGAATATGCCTCCTTCAAAATGTTAGCTTTCTGATTCTTCTCAACTCACATGCACATGTATATGATTACTAGTGTCAATAAACAGAGCAGTGTAGTTGTAGCCATGTCAGTCCCAGGATATTAGAGAGACAAGGGGGGTGAGGTAATATCTTTTACTGGACCAACTTCTGTTGGTGAGAGAGAGAAGCTTTTGAGCCACACAAAGATCTTCTTCAGGGCATCACAACAGAATGCAAGGTGGAACGGTTTGTTTAGCATAAGTAGTTAGCACATATTATAAGGGACCATTCAAGGTAGAGTGGCCCGTTAAAACTGCATACAACAATCTGTAACCCACTAACCCCCTCTTTTTCTCCTATAACTGCATACTGCAGCTATATATACACACACCATATATATAAAATAAAATATAGAGCAGATCCTGATTAAATTAAAGCTAAAGTATCAGATTTTTATTTGCATTAAGGCCATTTTATACAAATCAGGCAGTGTAAAAAAAAGGGGCCTTGAAAAGGAAGTAAATTAAGTCTATTTATGTCTGCTTTCAAGTCTTTTTCACTGCCAGATCACTGTGAAAGGGCCTTAGTGTAATGAGAAACAGGCCCCAAATCTTTGAAAAATAATTATAATCAGTAAGGTGTGATTAACTAAAAAATGAATTATGCATCTGGTTTGGTGGTACAGTGTTTCCCAGTGGAATATTACTGTACGTGGAGGATAAAGACTGTGGAAGTCCAATTATGCCATGTAAAAGAGGACTGAGGTCTTTGGTACATTCTTTATATTTTTTTCATAAAGGATCTATTTATTTATTTGTGTTCTGTTAAACTCCCCATACCTTCTATTATGCAGATTAATAGGCAGAGAAGGAAAAGGATTGATGTTAGTGATGGGTGAACCTAACATATTTGGAGATTTGTTTTGATTTGGCAAAGCAAAACGCCAAGGTTTGGATGCATATCTGGAGTTTCTAAGCATTGCCCAAAGTATCGAGGTTTCCCACTTCTCTATCTTCACACCCTGCCCCTTAAACTCTCCCTTTTCCTCTGCCTGTGCTATGAGGAGGATATCCCCCTTCCCTGACAGAAGCACTTTTTAGCAGTGCCTCTGAGGACTTCTCTCTTCCAAAAATCTTTTGAGAAGAGCCTCCTCACTCAGGCTTTCTTTGCCTCTAGGCCCCAATAGCAGCAGCAGGAGCGGAAATCTTCTGAGAGAGGCTTTGCCACCTTTCCTCCAGCAGAAACAGTGCTAGCCTAGCTCTGTCTATGTAAGTGATTGTGTGCTGGTATTCTCCTGTTACTGATGCAGGATTTGGAGCTTCCCAGGTGCTATGAATCATTGCTGGGAACCCCGAGACTGTTAACATGCAGTTACCATAACCAAAAAGGTAGAGGAGGGAGACTTCTCTCAGGGGAATACTCCAGGTTTGCTTCATGGCATGGACAAACACTTGGGTTAGTTCTCATTTCTCCTTGAGCAGGTTTTTGAGCCTGTTCTCAGCAGACGTGCAGTGGCTGTTGGCAAGAGAACCTCAGTCCAGCAAACTTCTTTCACTCTCTATCTCTCCTTTGTGTATATTTCTCTGCAACAAATTTTGTATTAAAAAATATCAGAAGTAAATATAACCAGGGTTTTCTGCAGGAAATATTACATTTGATACAGTAAAGTCCCCTCACTCCCTGCCCCAAATACATTAGAAAAACAGTAAGAATAACTTTGTTCAATTTCAACCCTGTTGTGTTAGATTCCCCTTAATAGTTTTGTGTTTGTGAAACATGCCAGTCCAGTAAGACATGGCACCTGACCTTCAGGACACAGCTAGTGTTCAAATGTTCCAGGACTGATTTCCTTATTCCGGAACCACTCATTACCGATGAGTGAGAAGTGCAATCCCACATCTCACCACTATTAGTGATTCCACTGCCTCCCTTGCCAGCTTGTTCCACTGCCTAATGAAACTCTCCCTATAACGTTTTTCTTAACATTTTATCTAAATCTTCCCTGCTGCTCATTGTGTCCCCACTGATTCCAGAGAATAATTGATCCCTATTCTTTTTTTAATATCCATTTTTGTACTTGCAGTTACAGCATTTTTCCCTCTGCCCTTTTCAGACTAAACATGCTAATTTCTCTTAAGCTTCCCTCTGACTTCTATCATTCGTTGCTGCTGCTCTCCTCTGAATTCTCTGCAGTTTCTTTATGTCCCTTTAAAAATGTGCTGTCCAGCACTGAAATCAGTGTTCTAACAGAGATCCAACTAACACAGAGCAGGTTGCTTCCTCTATATGTAATATACCTATTATTACAGCCCACTATACACATAGTCTTATTTACAACAGCATCACATTGCTGACTCCTTTCTAAACTAAGGTGAACAGATTTTCTTCTACACAGCCAGGGAACAGAGTCAGATCCAGGCCAGAAGCATGTACTCTTACATTTCTGCATGTGACCCTTTTCCTGTTTCTTCTTCATTAACCAATTCAGTGCTGCCAGGCTGTAGAGGTGAGCTGAAGGTCATAGACTTTGATCGGTTGCATTTCGTACCTGGTACTTTTTCTGCATCCCCTACTGTGAGAGGAGGAAAACACAGACTCTGTTGAGAATTTTTTCCATTTGTCAGTCAATGGTAATGAGGAAATATTTAAAGCTAGATTAAATTATTACCTGTACGCTGGGCTGAACTATCCAGTTACAGTGATTATCTTTTAGTTACAAAAACAATTAGCAGGCAAGCAGCACTGTTTTGATAGAAGGAAAAATACAACCTTAAAGCTGCTATGAATTTTGAAATATGTTATTTAACCGGAATCAAATACTGTAATTCTTTTGTCAGTCCCCACTGGTAACCACTGAATACTTAGTCAGAGTGTTGTAAGACCCGTCATTCATGCCAATGAGCAATTTTTAATAACATTTTAAAGAAACAGATGTTCTCTACAAATCTTATGGCAGAAGAAAACTTTATTTTGGGTACCTCCAAAACAAGCCATGTTAATATGGGCACTTAGATGCACAACTAATGGACTGGATGGATTACATTCTCTTCCAGATCTGTCAGCAATTGCATGACAGCATTTCTCAAATACAGTCACCGTGGCTGCATGCGGCTTTTCTTGGAGCCACAGTCTCCTGGGCTGTGACGGGAGGGGAGAGGGTCAAAGTAGTGGCCCCTCTCTGCTGCTCCTGGATGCACCACCTTGGTGTTAGTTGCTGGGTCCACCAGCAGGGGTCGGACCCTGTCCCCTTCTGGAGACACCTGGGGTACAGCACCAGAGAAGCAGGCAGCCAGTGAGTTCTCCAACGTCCCAGGGGCAGTGGAGCTCAGGCTTTGGGCTTCAGTCCTGGGGTGGCGGCGTGGCAGGCTCCAGCTGCACAACTTCGGGCTCTATCCCCAGGCTCCATCCCCCGACCGGAGGACTTCGGGCTCTGACCATGAGGCTTCAGGCTCCAGTTCCCCACTGCCTCCCCTTAATCCCCATCCAGGGCTTAATTTGTCCGTAGGCTTGCCAGGGCTGAGTAAGGCTGCTGTGAAACGTGATACTTGTATGTTTGTTAATAACACTTTTCACAGCAGACTTACTAGCTAGCAATAAATAAATTACAATGATTTGAATGTGTATATGTGCATATTTATTTCTTTTTTCCTAAAGTTAATTAAGTATTTTAGGAAAAAGTGTGAAAGTGGCCACCAGCAAGAGTTGGTGGCTGCATTCTGAGGCCACCAAAAAATTTGTCCTGAGAACCTGACCTAGATCTACTGTGCATATACTTGACTCAATGACAGAGATGGGAACAGAACCTAGGAATTCTAGCTCTGACCGCTCTGCTCTGATCACTAGACCACAGCCACGTTTTTTCCGGGTAATAACAATGCTGCTTGGATAACTAAAATAAACTACAAGTTAAAATGCCTACAGGATATAATGAGTGCACATTTTGATGAATACATTATGGACTCACAAATGTCACACAACTGACTGCATTCCTTTCAGCCCCTCTTGCAACATTCTAGAACACAGTGCTAATACATCTGGTTACAAGGTGGATGACTACCATACCATCAGCTTGTTTTAGTAAACTAAGTTGCTTCAAAATTTTAAATTAAGGGGGAGAAAAACAGTAGGATAAGGAAAGAAGCAAAGAGTATAAGGAAATATCCTTATTTTGCTTATATTCTTACAGTAGATATTTTGTACAAGAAATACTCTGTATCCTAAAACTAGACCCGCCCCCTCCCCACAGAAACACACTCATTGTGCTGGAAGAAGCGGTCAATAAACACAAAATTTTCCACAGAATTATACAGAAACATTCGTGCTAAATACTTTTGTGCTAAGCACTGTGAAAACTCATAGTGTTCAATATCTCACACAAAGTATCTGTAGTAGGCCTAGGAACTGAACATTACATTGTGGTTCAAAGCATGAAAGGATACTGTTCTCTGCATCCTTAAGGATTTATTTTATATTTCCTCCAGATAGCATGAACCTGAGCTTCTTTATATAGCAATGTAGATTTCTTTGATTCTTCATTAACATTAAAACATTCAAAAAGTGAGAAAAATAAGGTTTCAGCTCCCTGAGGGCTACAGGTGTGATTGTGAGAACACACAAAGCCAGGTTCCTCTGGTCTTTCTATGTTTGCATTCTAAACTAGCCCATCAGGACACAGACTGTCTTGGTATTGGTAACTTGTAAAGAGCACCTTGTTGGCACTTAACAAAATTAAACAACAATACACGAAAGCACTTAAGTAGCTGCTTAACTTTAAGCATATATTTAAGTCCCACTGATTTCAATAGGACTTAAGCATGTGATTAAAATCAAACACAAGTATGAGTGCTTTGCTGAATAGGTAGGGTGACCAGTTGTCCCGATTTTATAGGGACAGTCCCAATATTTGGGGCTTTGTCTTATATAGGCGCCTATTACCCCCCCCCCCCGCTCTGTCCTGATTTTTCACACTTGCTGTCTGGTCACCCTATAAATAGGGATGGTTTCCTGATTCAAGACTATAACTAATAAGGATTTTTCTTTTAAATTCTTGTGAAGGGAGAAAGCTGCAGTAATGACACAGTTAGCTTGCCATTGCCAGGAAGTGTTACCTCCAGTTTTTGTGTTAGTAAAAGTGTTCCCAACGGAGCTGTAATTTAGTTATCATATTGAGGGGTTTTTTCAGGGTAATGGATCAATTAACTTGGGTGACACTGATAAGGCTATCTTTGAGCCTGGGCATTTCCTGTACTCATTATAAATGCATTATTAACGTTGTACAGATGGCAGATTAGGTCATAGAGGTGACACAATAAGTCACAGAGGTAGGGGAATAGGACTGCTTTTAAAATATTTCATAGAACCCAATTTCATAGTATTCCTGGTGGAGAGGACCACACAGACAACATGCTGCAAGTGAATCTACATGCAGACAAGTCCGAGTTCATAAGAATGACAGGTTTCTTACCTGAATATTTTCTTTCTTTCTGTTAGCAGTGTCTCTGAGTTCATTATTAATGGGTTAATGCCCCCACCTATGGAATCTGGAGGTGATCTAATGTTGCTGGAGAGTCCAGGACTAAGCTCTGGCCACTAGAAGAGTCTTTCCACGGCTATAGGAACACTGCAGCAACCAATTATTAGCACTAAGACAAATCAATATAAGGTATGAAACTAACCTTAAGACAATATAAGTCTAAGTCTCCCTTTAGAGAAAAATTTCCATGTCTGTACTGGTCTGTATAGGTTGAATTTGGAGAGAAGCTGCTAACAAAGAAAATTATCAGATAAGAAATTTCTCATTCTGTTGCACAGCTTCTCTCCTCATTCATTACTAATGGGGAGTAGCAAGCACTGAGTCACAGTGGGGTGGCGCGGAAAGGATAAGCAGAGATAAATTATTATAGCAAAATAATAGGTAGGAATAAAAGTTTTCCCCCATATAAAGCAAGAGTTTTATAAACTAAGGAATTATGTGGGAACCAACCCAGTAGCACCTTCTTACCAAAGGATGCCCCTGCAGAGAAACAAAAACTTACTTTGCAAATCTTCCTTAGATGAGGATCATACACGTTCCCTGCAGTGACTCTACGGACTGCAGTGAATAATTTCCCAGGTGCCTAACATGCCAACTGGTGTAGGATTTTTACATCGTGCCTGCAGCAACTTTGAGGCTCCAAGGCTCTGGCATTTTGGATTGCATGAAATGAACAGAGTATAATTGGGGTATGTATGATATGATATATCTTCAGAGCTCTAGGAATTCCCATTTATGGCACAACCTTCCAAGGGTTAGAACCATATTATGGGAGAACTTACCTTGAACAACAGAAAAGTTTCTGAAGCTATAAGAATAATTTTTTTCCTCATGACAAAGACAGAGTGTTTCTTGTAATGACCCAGGAACTAATTCCAAAACTTGCCTTTTGGAGGTAATGGCGATGAGAAAGGCCAACCACAGGCTTGTCTAATCTGTCACTCTGATTAAACCTGGCATTTGATACTCAAATAGAGAATCCAATGTGCCTGTCTTCAAAATGTCAAAATTGCCATGGAGAAGCTTTGACCTCTGGTTACTCCCTGGTTTTAGAAGGGATATAAACATTCATGCCTGAATCATAAGACAACCTCTACTGGGAGGCAGGAGGAGACTTCCTCTGCAAGTATCTTAATTGCCTACTTCATAGTTCTTGCACATTCTACTGATGCAGCTGGCACTGGTTACTGTCATCAAAAAGATTTCGAACTTGAAGGACCACTTCTCCAATCCCATATGGCCATGTTTGTGGAGTTTGCTTTTTTTTTCCCCTTTAAGACACACCCTGGTAAAGGTATCAAAATCAATTAAAATGATGTGTACCATGAGATTTTGAACATTTGGCTTCCAAGTATGCTAGTTTCCAAAGTGAATACACAAAGATCTAGAGTGAACATTGGGCTCACTTTCAGCATGTTGTTTGTACTTACCTGACCATAAAGTGGAATTCAGAGGCAACCTGGGAATGGCACCTAAATTTGGATTGCATCAAGTGCATATTTCTGTGTCCTCAGAAGGAATTTCTGCAGGTGTATTTTGAGAAACCTCCTTGAGATGCACCAGCAATCCTAGTCATTGGAGATAATTGCCTACTGATGACCCCTCAGGAAATTACTTATGCAATGATGGATCTCTGCAAATCTTTACCATTATGGTCAAATTATGGCCAGAACCATGTCTGTTTTGACCTCTGGTTGAGCTATTCTCTGCATTGATATCAAAAGTTTTTCTTGATTTTGACGAGCTGGTGGCTATGAATCCTTTCCAGCAACTGTCCAGTTATGAATAAGTTTGTTTCTCTGGGCAGGGTACTTATCCACATGTTGTCTTTGCATGGTGTAGGTGTGTGGCGTGTGACCTGTGCCTTGCTGTGACTGCTAACAGCCACTGATATTGCAGAGGTCAGATCAGAAGGAAGAGTCTTGTACAGGAATTGTGAGCTCTCTTACACAAATACTCCATTTGTCTTTGAAATGCTGAGGATTGGAGGAAATTTCATCTAGGTTTCCTTGGAAGCTTCTGCTCCAGATTTTTCCTCTCTACCAGGTGACAGTACCTTCGGTAGTACCCAGGGTGTTGGCAGCTACCAATGGATTGCTATGCTAGCTTTGATAATGAGGGTTGAGGCCTCTCTGCCATCTCAGCTACTAAACTCTCTAATGTTTCCTCCTATAGCTCCACACCTGTAAGTTTGGAGGCACAAGATACCTGTTTAGAATGATCAATGGCTATTCATGCATGTAACATGGCTTCCTTGTAGCCACCAGCTTAGAATCCATTGCTCATCACAAATCACGTCATTGGTTTGACCAAGGCAGCACCTGAGACATCTCACTCCAAGTAAGGATCATACCCCGAGATGAGGAGCAGTTTGTTTACCATGAAGGAGGCTTTCCTTACTATATATATATATATATCTATATATGAAAAACTTTGTCCTGAATAGCTTCTAGAGCTGAGGCTTTGAAATTGCTGTGCAGTGTGTCATCATTCTTATGGTGTATGGCAGGGATGTGCTGGCCGCAGCTTCCTGCAGCTCCCATTGGCCGGGAAGACAGAACTGTGGCCACTGGGAGCTGCAGGGGGCAGTGCCTGTGGACCATCAACATCAGCAAAATGTTTCGCGGCCTGCAATCAGATTATCCTGATGGGCCGCATGAGGCCCGCGAGCCGTAGGTTGCCCACAACTGGTCTATGGGGTATTTTGAAAGGAAATCGCCTTCTGAAGGTCTGACTGTGTCTTTCATTGGGGGAGAGGGGACCATGGCTGCACCAACCTTAGGCTCCCCACATTTATAGAATTTCTTTGTTTTTATATAAACATTTCAGTTTAATATTTGGTTAAATCAGACATCCTCATCTGGATCTTATGAGGCTCTGAAAGGAGGCATCATTGGGACACCATGTAGACTTAAGACAGCTGTTTGCAGGACAACTCTTCCATGCCTGAGTTGGGGCAGAGAATTCAGACAGGAAGGTGCTGCAGCAGTAAATCCAAGACGCCACCATGCTGCTCTTTACCTGATCCATGAGGGGAGGAAGAGGAGGAGGAAGAAGATTATAAGTCATAACTGCACAAAAACAATTACAAATAGAGGTTTTAAAACAAAATGTTTGGGAGAAACTGAGCCAGCAATTGGTTCTACCACCAGAGGCAGAAAACCTGGTGGCCTGGGCTTGAGGGCAGAGCTTAATCCTGGAGCCTCCAACGATAGCCCTGGACTGTCTCCGACATCCATAGATGAGGGTATTGACCCATAAGTAATGAATGAGGGGGAAAGCTGTGTAACAGAATACAAGCATACTAGCGAGGTGATATCCTACCATCCTCTGGTTATGAAAAGGACATTGAGTACACAATGCTGAGGAAGATAAAAAGGCAAGAAAATTGAATAAAATGATAATAATGGGTGACTTCAGCATCCCTCATATCACTGGTTAAATGTCACAGAAGGACACATCTTCTGTCTTACTTAGCATGTTCATTCATTGACATTTAAGTGCCTAGGTACTGATCTGAGAATCCCTGCACAAGGACTGGGAATCTCATTTTGATGCCCACATTCAAAACTTGGGTTCCCAGTAACTTTCCAAATCCAAGCCTTCATGTTATTCTCCTACAGATTCGCAGAAGAGGCTTTTGTTCACCTACTGTTCTTCACTCGGGCCAGGTCACATTCTCACTCCTTGCCTGTAGACTTTTGCCCCACAATGGAGGAGACAATACAAACAGCAGTAGGTACTACCTGAACACTTAGCTGTGAGTGAATACGTGATGTCCCACCCTTTCATATCCGCCCTAGCTGTGGACATCAGAAGCAGTGTTGCCCCATCTTTATCCTCAAACCCCTCTCCTATAATTCAGAGACAGTGGAAAGCTAGATATCTGGTGTCGGTGTATTTTAGCTGGTAGTGCACATTCTAAGGCTGCATATTTTATTTTCCAATCTCTACACAGTAGGACTATTTTACTATACATATTTACTATATATACAGCCCTCATTTCTGTTTGTGTATGCTTCAGACTGTGACCAAAAGAGTGGGCATGTTCCTAATTTACCTGTGAAAAACCCAGATTGGCACATACAAATTGGGTAGGCGATTGACTGACAGCTTCATTTCAATGCATTAATAACTGACTATGTTTGTGTAAAATAGCTGCCCACCCACTTTGTTAAGTGCAATCAGTTCCTCAGGGAAAAGAGAGTGCGCAAAAATGAAAATGTTGCCCCCAATGCTCCCAACAACCCAACTAATGAATTGTTGATGTAACACAATTTATTCTTCTTGAATATACCATAGGGGAAAACATCAGCATGGTCACTCATATGATTTTCCACTTACCAGTTAAGGACCGGTGCAGTTTAGGCTTTGTGTCAGATCCATGATGTGCAGAATAGGAGTCATCCTTCTGTGATTATGAAAGAAAGTAGGTTAGGACTTTTATGGAGATAGCCTGTAAGTCTATAAATGACACTCATATTTCATACACAAGCCATTCACGATCCCCATGCACTCTGTTTTCATTTGTTTTAATTTTGCCAAGAGAATACAAGAAAAACAAAAATAAACGCTTCTAAAAATAGATTAAATACCCAGCATAGATTTCTGGGAAGAAATGTTTACCAACACTTATTTGTTTCATGTTGATGAAAGTGGTCTGAACTCTCAGGGAGCGATTTAGCAGATACGATCTGAAAGCAGCAGATCTGGAGCGATGAGGACCCAGCCAAGTGACTGAACAGAAACTTGGCAAGGCCACATACATTTATTCCCTGGCTTTATGCCAAGTAGCCAGTGGAAAGCTTGCTAGGTAGTGAGCTCATGCTAATGAGTGCTCTCCCCTTTTGCTTCAGCACTAATCTGCACTCCTCAGGAATTTCTATTAGCACAATGCAGCTAGAATTCTTTGGTATTGTTTTAACAGGAAATAAGTCCTTTATGCAGCTATGATTTGGCTTGTAGGTCCAGAAACCCATGCTGCCAAATCACTTCTGGCCACCTCCCAGACCAGTTTTCTGTTTTGTTTCCTTTCTTTTTTCCCTTTAACCAGGGGACCTGATGCCCTCAATCCATTGTTTGCAGTTTTGTTGACTATTTTAGTAACAATGGCTTCCAGGGTTGAACAGCAGTGGCCTAGCTCCCTGGAAAGCCATCCCCAAGGGCATCCAAGGACTCTCAGAGCATGCTCCATACAGTCCCTCTGACACAATTACTAAAGGCAATATGTAATTTATGGCCATGCCTTACAGGCAGCTCCAAATAAGCCATTTAAAGGAGAGAGGAGACTATATGTGTGTTGGCAAAAGAACAGAGGGAAGAGCGAGTGCAAATTTCCAGGGCTACAGGTGCAAGTGTTTTCTGGGTGCTGAATAATAATTAGCTGTTGTACTAAGGCTCTGAAACCACAACACCTATGAGATTTTGGGTTGGATCATATCCCAGATGTGTAGTACAAAGAAGCCCAAAACATGCACAGTAATATAGCGCGTGCATTGTGATAAATATCTACAGCAAACTGTAATAGGAAACCTTATCCCTGAATGGTCAGCCCTCTTCAATGATTCTGTCCCCTGAGAGAGGGGGAAACTAAGACCTGAAATTGAACTTTTTTGAGAAGAAGGATGGTCTTGGGGTTAAGCCTCTGAACTAGCCCGCAAGAAATCTGGGTTAAATTCTTAGCTCTGCCACAGATGTCCTTTGTAACCTCGGGTAAATCAGTTAATCTCTCTGTGCCTCCGTTCCTCACCTGTGAAAATGGGGTAGTTACATTTCCTTTCTTCATCTGACTGACCTATTTAGACTGTAAGCTCTCCAGGGCAGGGACTCTTATATATATGTGTGCAGTATAAGTAGAGTGACCAGCACAATGGGGCCTGGCTCATTAGCTGTTACTGTAGAACTACTCGAATTAAAAAACAAAGCTGGTAAAAACTTTTTGCATGAAAAGTGTTTTGCAAGGGGGAAAATGGCCTTTACAAAAAACATGTCAACATTACTGACATTTTACATGAAAATTTCCATGATATTTTAACCAAAATGTTTCCAAAAAATTTTAATGAAATCTCTACAGACATTTTTGTTTACTGAAATCCACATTTTGTTATTGAAAACTGGGCTTTTGGTAAATGAAAATTTTTGAAAATGATTTTAAATACTATTGTCATAAAAATATTTTTTTTAAAAAATCAGAAAAAAAAACAGAAACTGGGTCAATTTCGAACCCTGTGAAATAGACACCTTTGAAAATTTTCATTAAATCATTCACCTGTTTTTTATCCAGCTCTAATGAGTAATAACTTTTAAATGCATCTGCCTTTTATTTTTTCCTGAAAAAAGGTGCTAAGTGGTTGAAGAATCAAGCCCCTAAGTTGTTAAAAGAGATGAGATATGATTCAAAGTAAATTTTCCCTAGTTGGATTCCTCTGCTACATCAGGCAATATTTTTCTACTAGACTGTGAATGGAAGACGACATGCAAATTCCACCAGCATTGGATGTGTTAGCGTGATCCCTTGTACCTTGCTCCTACTTCCCTCTTAATTCTTCAGATTCTTGCTATCAGTCAGAGGGTATATACAAAGCAAGTTTGTTTCAGGTTTCTTTTATTTCAGGTTTGGTCGGTGAGTATAATTGTAATAGTTCCATCTTGTGGTAAAATGCAGAATAGAATACTGCATGGAACAAGAGCACATACTTTTCTCTGGTATAATGGTCTATATCTGTCTCAAATAAAATCCTGAGGGTCAAATTCTTCCCTGGAATCCACATAAAGCAGAGTATGTGACCCTTAATTACACTTTAGTGCTCAAAAGTTCCTAGTTAGAGTTCTACAGGGTTTTCAATAATGAATCCTTTCTTCAGGAATATGGACTGTGTGTATCAACTTGGGTAAAAAAGCCTAAATGACATAATATGAAAATATTTGGCTTTTTTAATCTATTTTTATCAATGCATTTTTAATTTAATCCAACAAAAAATGTGCATTTGTATGCAATCAAATGCTATAATTTGTCACTCCATATCCTTCTGAGTTACTACACTGAGACTCTTTGAGAACACATACGAGACATCTTCCTAGAATTTTCAGACATTAATCACATTTCTTTCATTTCTGTTTGCTATAAAAATGACATCAGAAAATTACCAAGAAAAGGTCCTGATTGTGCAAACACCTAGATGAGTAGTCCCACTGACTGCAAAGGATTTCTCTAGTGTGTAAAGTTACTCATATGTGTGTTTCTAGGATCAGGGCCTAAGTATTTATATTTGTAGCACCAAAACATGGTGACATGGCAGTCACTTTAAGCATAAAATTAACATTTTGTTAACTTTAACTTTGTTAAATACCAGTTAACTTTCAGACAGTTTCATATTACAATTAACATAATGTAAAGATACGTGTTGCAGTGCTACAGGCTACACTGAAGTGTGCTAACTATGTCCCCTGTCCAGTAATGAACTCTATCTGCACAAATCCTATTGCAGGATCAGTGCCTTGACTGTATCGTGGGGTACCTACTTCCTTCACAAGTTTGCAAAGTGAGCCTGAATACAGTACAAGTCATTTTGCTGACTCTACCCATAAGTTACTCACCAGATACAACACAAATGTTCTGGCTTTTGCTCCCTTTACTAAAGGGCATAACAGAGTTCAGTCACCTTAAAGGCCCAATAGAATTATTTAGGGAAAAAATCTTCCCAAGTTTAATATCATGTGCACTGCACTATCTAACAGGCACAACAAATGATGTCTATGATGGTGTGAAAGGGTTAATCCCTGAATGTCCTTACTTAAAATATGTAATCTTGCTCACAACATTACCATTAGTTTAACGTAGCTCTTTTTAAATTTAATTATACCAAATGTTCTACAAGAACATGCCATGTTGTCGTCTATTTTGAATTATAAGTATCAATCAGCATGTAAATGATCAAATTAAATCTTTTCAGTTGTTTGCTTCTACAGCTGAAACACCTTTCTGTGAATGAAGGACTGGAAGTAGAGGCATTTGTTAGATTACTTGATATCTTGATTAGCTCTTCAGTGACTGGATTTTCAACAAAGAAATCTGAGGGGAATAAAGCTCATGGTGGTTTAGAGCTTCCTATGTTGTAAGGGAAATCACTAGCTAAATAAACATTAATCATTTAAATACCATACTTTTCTCCTCTGTTCATACACATTAGGAGCCACAGTTTGCCCTTGGACATTTGACAGCAATTCTGCAAAGTATTTAAGCATGTGCTTAAATCCCACTGAGCACATGCTAAAGTGCTTTGTTCAGTAGATATGGACCACTGAATTGGGGATTTGGAAGCTAACTATTTTGGGCTTGATCTTGCTCGCTTGCTTGAAGTCAATATAAGTAATGGATGCCATCAAGTAGTCACAGGTATTTGAATCATGCACAGAAACTAATAGTCAAAGTGAAATAGTTTGTCAGTTTCTTTTTTAATCCAGAATATGATGGGTCATTAAGTTATGCCAATAGTAAATCTGGCTCTAAAGTGGGCCTCTTAGGAATTAAGTATACTATAGTTCTTTTGATTTGCTTTTATTTCTTGAAGGCGTCTCAAAACTGTAACTAGTTTAAAAAATTATGTCAACATTGTGATATAAAAGCCTTACCAAAATGGCTCTGTCTTTCTGAAAAAGTTGTAAAAGAAAAATATTTACAATACATCTGGGTTGATGACAACTTGTGTCCCCAAGTTTCCGCCTGTTATGAAACCCTACCAGAACTCCTCCCCGCATGAAAAACAGGCCCTTATAACAGAAAAGCCAAGTGTCAATTCATTAAAACTGCTAAGTAAATAACTGCCCTAACACTGATAGAATATCTGATAACTGTGAGCTGATCTGTGCGCTATGAAGGACTACTGCTCATTTATTTGCCAGGGATCAGAATTTTTCAGGTAACCCTAACAGTTTTGTACTCACTAATATTCAGATGAAGGTTAATAGATACTTTTATTAAAAGGTACCAGAATCTCTTTTCTTTAAAATAACAACTTTCTGGAGTTTGGTGATAACATGTGTTAGTATGAGACTCCTCACCACTGAATAGACAAGTGTGTGAAAAGGAATCATGCATCATGCCTCTTTACAATGAAAAGATTTCCCAGCCCTCCATACCTCCTTTCTAGAGTGATCAGAGTCACTTCTGTTCATATGGATTCGAAGGCTCCTGTGTCTGAGAATCAGGATCTCCTTTGCCTCCTCTTCTGTCCCACTCTCTCCAGGAAGCGTATGCCTGTTATATGCTGGCACCTGCTCACATAAATCATAAATCATAAATCATACAGCTCCAGCTCCCACTGAAGTCAATGGGAGTTTTTCCATTTAATGGGCTTTGGATCAGCCCCATATGTAGAATCACAAAAATAAATTTCCCGGGTGTCAACTTTTATGGGCAAATTCTGCTCTCACTTCCCCTGGTGTAGACCCGAGTATCTCCATTGGCTACAATGGACATACTCCAGCTTCAGACTGGTAGCAGTAACCAGACCTTGATTCTTTTGCGCCCACTTTTTAAAGAGTTTCCCCAAAAGTCTTATCTTGTTGCCTCTCCTCAGCACAGCAGCAAGACAAAAGGTGGTAGCTTTGTGCCAAGGTGCCCATATCAGCCACATTCCTAATGATTTGGCATTTCATGCCTAAGCCAAGAAAGCAAAGGCTTTAGTTGCATTTAAGAGATAAGGCTCCACATACCACCATATAAACAGTGCTTAGTATAGTATAGTATAGTATAGTATAGTATAGTATAGTATAGTATANATAAACAGTGCTTAGTATAGTATAGTATAGTATAGTATAGTATAGTATAGTATAGTATAGTATAGTATAGTGCAATTGTTCTGCAAACAGCAGGATTTCCTATGCTTCCAATGGTAAATGTTTCATGGCAAAACTGTTGAATGGCTTTAAAACATCTTTCCTTTAATTATTACTATAGGGGCACACATCTGCTGCTGCTATTGGCCAAGCTCTTTGCACACATCGGGGCTCCCTGCATCACTGCAATTCCCTCTCCCCCAACAATGTGTATCACCCTCCCATCCCCTTCTCTTTCAGGGACTCCCCAACTCGCCACCTTCTCCCTCCATTGCCCCCTCCCCAACCAGGGGTTCTGTGTGGCCCCCTATTTTCCCCTCCCCCTATGCCAGGAGCTCTGTGTGCTCCTCCATTGCCCCCTTTGCCATATGCCAAGGGCTATGTGTCCCCCATGCCCTCCTTCCCCCATACCACAGTCTCCTACCCCCCGCCAGGGGCTCTGCATGCACACACAATCCCTCTTCCCCCCAATCATTCTCTCTCTCTCTTTCAGGGTGTCAACATTTTAAAATTGTATGGGGAGGATGGACAGAGCTAAAGTTACCACATTACAGACAGACAAACAGAGGAATGCCAACAAGTTGAGTGTTAGTCTTCACTTTACTTAGCCAACTATTTGCTCTCCATCGAGGGAGACCTTTAGTAGCACATCTAAATAATCCCAATATCTGTGCATGCTGCTGAGAATCAGACTAATAATATTTTACAATTCATGTAACTGCTGTACTGTAGCTTGAGTGGAAAAACCTTACTGTTCTCCTTATTTTGTATAGGTTCCTTGCCAATATTTTCTGTATATTTTCCAGCACATCTGGATTCAAAGAGTCCGATTCTTTGACCATTACGGCAGACCTGTGGCTGTCACTGCAAAGAAAACACCTGGGTTCTTCATCAATGCGTAGTGCATGAGATCAATTGCAAAGGCACTTAATGAAGCTGAAGTTACAATAAGCAGCTTGTTTGCTGAGTAGATAGACTAATACAAGGAGATTGGATTGTGAACAGCAAGAACCACGGAAGAGCAGAAATGTCAGGGGGAGATGGGATCAGAGTCTAGTTACTTTAATTTCTGACAATTGCCCAAACTTGCCATTATTTTCTCCATAATTTTTGAATGATTTTAAAGTTTGCCACCAAATGCGTGTAAGTGTTGACTGTTCAGGTACAACCGCAACACGACTCGCTGGGAGTTAAACACATACCGCTGCCAGGAGCAGAGACCGAGAGCTTAGCTCCTCTGGCACTGCAATGGGGTTGTTCACCAAAAGCATTTTCTTTACATCTGTCTGGGCTACACCAGCTCTTCTCACGGAGCAACCAGCAAGGAGGGGCGAAGGGGTCGGGGAACTCTGCCAGGTTTCCAAGTAACTGTTCCCTCCAGAGGGGTGGGCTGTGTGAGTGCAGATTCCCAACCCCACAGATCCTGAGTATCCACTGGGAAGGGAAGGTTAGTCCTTGTCTAATGGATGCAGAGGCATCTGCATGGAAATATGGTCAACCTGGCCCCCTTATCATCTGCTCACAAGCTGTGCTGCTTAGTCACTGTGCAGCTGCTGCAGCTGCAAAAGGTTGAGCTGCAGGCAATGCTGCTTTAAGATTTGATATGTGTGAGGGTTCCTTGCCCACGTCCCATTCCCTGCCTCCAGGATATGGCAAAGCTCTTTCCTCCTCCACACCCGTAAGCGAGATTAACTGTCTGTGTTAACACCCCAAGCAGACAACAAATCAGACCTGGTGACCCAGCTACTCCAAATCATACGACAATTTCCATTTCAATTAGGATTTTAAAGGGGTCTGATATAAAGTTACTGTACAACCATTACGTGCCAGGGGATTGGCTAGCACTCTAATCTTTCAAGGCCCCAGTCACACAGTATGGATAAACCAAATATGGATTGACTGAACCTGGTTCAAATGGTTAAGCAAGAAAACGTCAACAAAATTTAACAATTTTAAAAAATATTTCTTTTAGTCATTTATATTTTACCTAATGCCACAAACATGCTAATGTCTGTGTTACATGCAGGGTCACAGTGCGCCTGCAGTCAGGATTCCCAAGCAGGGAATCAACCTCCCATCAGCCTTTCTGAAGTACTTTGTGTCATTACACCAGGCTAGGAAAACACTTACAGCAAAGATGTATGGGACGGCTCATGAATTAACTGTCCTGCTTCTACTAACTCAATGGCATGTTTCCTCTCTAGCTTTTCGTAGAGCAGCACAATACTTGATTTTGGCTGGTCATACTCTCGGAGTAAGAACTTCTGAAGATACTTGCTGTTGAAATATTCCAGTCTGTTCAGGAACAAAAAACAAACAAACACTGCTGTACTGATACTGTAATGCTCATGACTTGAAGAAAAGAAACATAAAACACTGCTGTGCTGAACCTGTAATGCTCTTTGTTTGAACAAAATTGCACTGTCTCATTCTTTCCTCCCCAGGACCCAGAACTGGTTCTGGCAGATTGGCTGTTGTTCCTTTAGACATCTGCTTTCCAGCAACTAGTGGGTCAAGAGCCCGGTCCTGCCCACCTTGCTTTGTGGGTATGCAAAGAACACAGGGTTGTGTTCTATATTAATTCCATAATGTGGCACATGAAGCAAGTTAGAGCGTCTCAGAATGCAATTTGTAATGCAATAAAATGCCTCCAAAGGGCCAAAATGATCATGAACTACATTACCTTAGCTTATTACATTAGATCAAACAGAAGTGCCTGGAATCAAACCAGCAGCTTCCAGAATCCCATCTCAAAGCAGCTCCTAGCTCAGTGGTTGAAAGAGATCTAGTTCACTTCACATACCAGTACAGATACTCAAGTTTGGCCATTGTTTGGCCCCATATGTCTTTCTCTAGCCAGCAATTTAGCCTAGGTGCTACACTCATAAGGAGCCAGTCCTGAGTTGCTTAGTAGACAGTGTTTTCAACACCATCTAGTGGTTATTCCAAAAACAGTCATTCTTAACAAAAGAAGTATCTGTCAGATTACACATACAAGAATCCTTACCATGAAATCAGGTGTGCATGTTTGTAGAGCAAATAGTAAAAGATGGTAGATTATTACCAGTGCACTTTAAAGATCTTTTTCTTTACAAAAACAAAATTCACATGTAAATACAATTTACCTCATATTTAATGAAAATTTGGCATTTTGTTATGAAAATCTCAGTGGATGGTCCATTATTTTTCAATTAATTTTCAGACTCCAACGAGAGACTGCTGAGCTGGAATTGATATGCAAACTAGACACAATCAACTCAGGATTAAATAAGGACTGGGAATGGCTGAGCCATTACAAACATTGAATCTATCTCCCCTTGTAAGTATTCTCACACTTGCTTCTTATCAAACTGTCTGTACTGAGCTACCTTGATTATCACTTCAAAAGTTTTTTTCTCTTACTTAATTGGCCTCTCAGAGTTGGTAAGACAACTCCCACCTGTTCATGCTCTCTGTATGTGTGTATATATTTCTCCTCAATATATGTTTCACTCTATATGCATCCGAAGAAGTGGGTTGTAGCCCACGAAAGCTTATGCTCTAATAAATTTGTTAGTCTCTAAGGTGCCACAAGTACTCCCATTATTTTTCAATACCTCAAAGTAACACAACAGTCTTCAATCACTGTTCCAACCAGCATTGATCTTATGTTATTGACAAGAAAAACAAGGAAAAGCTACATTTTCATATTCACAACGCTTCACTGATCCAAACACAAGGATGACTTACAGCAGAAGCACTGGCAGGAAAGAGGAGAGTTGGACAAGCGAAAGGAAGGAGGAGTAAATATAATTAAACCTTAAATGTAAAGAACAGCTGTAGGTTCAACAAATGCAACTGTACAGATTCCTAATATGAAGTGATAAAAGCTAAGTGATAACAAATAACAAACAATGCTAATAATTAGGGCTGTCGATTAATGGCAGTTAACTCACGTGATTAACTCAAAAAAATTAATCGCAATTAATCGCACTGTTAAACAACAGAATACCAATTGAAATTTATTCAATATTTTTGGATGTTTTTCTATATTTTCAAATATATTGATTTCTATTACAACACAGAATACAGACTATACAGTGCTCACTTTATATTATTATTTTTGATTGCAAATATTTGCACTGTAAAAATGATAAACAAAAAATAGCATTTTTCAATTCAACTAATACAAATACTGTAGTGCAATTTCTTTATAGTGAAAGTCCAATTTACAAATGTAGAATATGTTTTGTTACATAACTGCACTCAAAACCAAAACAATGTAAAACTTTAGATCCTACTAGTCCACTCAGTCCTACTTCTAGTTCAGCCAATCACTAAGACAAACAAGTATGTTTACATTTACGGGAGATAATGCTGCCTGCTTCTTATTTACAATGTCACCTGAAAGTGAGAATAGGTATTCGCATGGCACTTTTGTAGCCAGTGTTGCAAGGTATTTACGTGCCAGATATACTAAACATTTGTATGCCCCTTCATGCTTCGGCCATCATTCCAGAGGACATGCTTCCATGCTGATGATGCTTGTTAAAAAAATAATGCATTAATTAAATTTGTGACTGAACTCCCTGGGGGGAGAATTGTATGTCTCCAGTTCTGTTTTACCTGCAATCTGCCATATATTTCATGTTAAAGCAGTCTCGGATGATGACCCAGCACATGTTCGTTTTAAGAACGCTTTCACAGCAGATTTGACAAAACGCAAAGAAATGTGAGATTTCTAAAGATAGCTACAGCATTCAACCAAAGGTTTAAGAATCAGAAATGCCTTCCAAAATCTGAGAGGGATGAGGTGTGGAGCTTGCTTTCACAAATCTTAAAAGAGCAACACTCTGATGCAGAAACTACAGAATCTGAACCACCAAAAAAGAAAATCAACTTTCTTTTGGTGGCATCTCACTCAGATGATGAAAATGAACATGTGTCGGTCCACTCTGCTTTGGATCCTTATCTTGCAGAACCCATCGTCAGCATGGACACACATCCTCTGGAATGGTGGTTGAAGTATGAAGGGTTCGTCTGAATCTTTAGCGCATCTGGCACTTAAATACCTTGAGACGCCAGTTACAACAGTGCCATGCACACGCCTGTTCTCACTTTCAGGTGACACTATAAACAAGAAGCGGGCAGCATTATCTCCTGCAAATTGTAACCAAACTCATTTGTCTGAGCAATTGGATGAAGTAGGACTGAGTGGACTTGTAGGCGCTAAATTTTTGGGGGGGGTTATTTTTGAATGCAGTTGGGTTTTTTTACATAATTCTACATTTGTAAGTTCAACTTTCATGATAAAGAGATTACATTACAGTACTTGTATTAGATGAATTGAAAAATACTATTTCTTTTGTTTTTTACAGTGCAAATATTTGTAATCAAAAATAAATATAAAGTGAGTGCTGTACACTTTGTATTCTGTGTTGTAACTGAAATCAATATATTTGAAAATGTAGAAAACATCCAAAAATATTTAAATAAATTGTGTTCTATTATTAACAGCGCAATTAATCATGCAATGAATCGCCATTGATTTTTTTAAATGCACGATTAATCAAGATTAATTTTTTTTAATCGCTTGACAGCCCTACTAATAATACCACTGTATTTGTGCCTCCTCATTAAAATACATATATTTACATTTTATCACATCACTAGCGGTGATAAAATAGTATAGTAGTGACTCTGCTATGGTTAATTCTTTCATATTGCACTTGAGTATGTCAAATACTGGATCACCAAATGTGGATAGGGCATCCTATCTTTTCTGTCTTTACCTTTAGTTTTTATTTTTAAAGGAAATGCATGTTCCATTAAAACCAAAACTAAAACTCTTAAAAGGATGAAAAATAAGCTACGGTCTGTGTCCCCACATTCCCAGTAATCCATACAACTGCAAAAAAGTGGCCATGAAATACTCATATATATAAAGTTAAAATAAAGCAGAAAGAAAAATAATACAAATAGCCAAACCAAGAGATACTGAACACACTGGAAAAACATTAATATTCTAAGGTTTAGCTATTTCCAGTGAGGTAAACCCTTTAATCTTTACTTTTGGTGCACACTAGTCCCTCTTTGTTATTTGGACCATTTAATACCAAAGTAAATGAGCAATATGACTTTTTGTAGCTTGTCCCAACTTTGTCCCACCAGGATATGAACGAGCCCAAACAGTGATAGCCCTTTGGTAGTGTCCGTGTTATA
This sequence comes from Trachemys scripta elegans, assembly GCF_013100865.1. Lineage (NCBI taxonomy): Eukaryota > Metazoa > Chordata > Testudines > Emydidae > Trachemys > Trachemys scripta. Next base: position 27,588,533 of record NC_048306.1, on the reverse strand, counting down.
TCAAACCAGTGCACCCTATCAGGAAGGCCTGGATCCCTGAAAAGGAAGGCTATAGCTCCTGCCATGCAAACTGTTATACATGTGCTTAATGTTACACATGTGAGTAACCCCTTCAATGCCAATGGGGTTACTCAAATGTGGCGAGGTAAGTATGTGTGTGTTTGCAGGATCAGGGCTCTAATCAGCCCAACACAGGAACGTGCCAACAGACCAATCCTTGAAGCAACAAGTGTTATGTAGGCACTTGACATGACACCTGGGACCTTCATTTACAACATCTCCATGTTTTTGTTTTGATTGAGGGGAAAGGTTTTGGGAAGAGAAGAAAGGAGTCCTCTGTCAGTGAAGTACCACCATGTATGACATCCAAATGCGGGGAGGACAGAAAGAGGAACATGGACAGTCTGTTCTGATTTGGTGCCCAGACAACCTAGTCCACCTTTTGAGCTTAAGGAAAGAAAAGAAAAGCTGTCCCTCTTTGTTTGTGGCTGTCATCTGGTTTATGACACACAGATGAATGAAGCTCAGCTATCCCCAGTGGAACGGTATGGAAACAGAAACCAGACTCTTTTTTTTCAAACATGTACACAGTTGTATTTTTGGCAAATCCTTACTTGTCTTTCCAGTAATACTGTCCCCAGTGTCCAGATATATCTTCTATGCCAGCCAGCAAATGATCCAAGAACTAAACAGAAGAGAGGATTTTGCTATACACCGGTGTATCATTGCATATATGATGAACTATGTTGGATAACATCAAAAGCCAGCAGACAAAATGAAGGACATTTTCAGCTAGGTTCAGTAATCAGTAAACAAGAACAGGAGCTGTCTGCATAACTCCCCATTCAATCATCCTTGGTTCTAAAATGCAATGAGGCTTCTTTCTTTCAGGTGTGCACAAGCAGAGAATAATCACTGAGGGACATGGATCTGTTTTTTATTAAACATGCAGGTAGGCCAATGCCTTGCATGCCCTGCATAGTGCGACTTGACAAACACTGGAAGCTCATACTGAATGTTTGGAGAGCAATGTTTTTCATGAGAAAGACATATTTGGTGCATAGGTGCTGACTACACTGCATCTTAAACACAAGCAGCTTATTTCTATGTTAAAAATTCTGAACAGGGATATTTTCAACCTTAAAAAGTCTCCTGAATTTCCCAAATTGCCTCCCCAGCTGTTGTCACCAGTACAACCTTCAGCAGACTCTGCTATGCCACTGTTCATTACCCCCATCATACAAGTGTTCCTGTGCAGTTTCAACCAGCTCTAATTAGAGAAATCTCCTTTTGCACACAGAGATATACTAAGCTTTCAGCAAGTAGGTGTTAATCATGTGACAGTGCTCGCTTAACCAGCCTCCTCCACTCTTTGACTTCCCCTGAGGTTACACACAGCAACCTAACATGGCTTCAGATGTGTTAGACTGCACCTTACTGGGGCTTCTCAGGGCAGGTCTACACTACGGGGTTAAGTTGACCTAAGTTACGCAATTCCAGCTACGTGACTAACGTAGCTCAATGGTGGGTAACCTGCAGCCTGTGGGCCGCATGCAGCCCATCGGGGTAATCCGATTGCGGACCACAAGACATTTTGCTGATGTTGACCATCCGCAGGCACCACCCCCTGCAGCTCCCAATGGCTGCGGTTCTCTGTTCCCAGCCAATGAGAGCTGCGGGAAGCGGTGGCCAGCACGTCCCTGCAGACCGCCGCTTACCGCTGCTCCCATTGACCAGGAATGGTGAATCACAGACACGGGGAGCTGTAGGGGGCCATGCCTGCGGATGGTCAACATTAGCAAAATGTCTCGCGGCCTGCAATCAGATTACCCTGATGGGCCGCATGCGGCCCGCAGGTTGTCCACCACTGACGTAGCTGGAGAAACTCTCCCGTCGACTTACCTTATATCGTCTCGTTCAGGTGGAGTACCAGAGTCGACGGGAGAGCGATCTGCGGTCAATTTAGCAGGTCTTCACTAGACCTGCTAAATCGACCACCCGTGGATCAATCGCCATGCTTCAATCCCCTGGTAATTCTAGACAAACCCTGTCACATGAAACTAACTTGACTGAGCTAACACAACTGAAAAGCACACTTTTTTTGCCCATCAAACCAGGACCTTTAAAAGGTGGTTTGGGAGGGGGAGTCCATGACATTTGTTGCCAGAGAAGTTTTCCTTCTCATTTCTCTCCTATTACATTTATAGGGCTTCATTTTTCCCTTTTGCTAGTGGTAGTAAATTCTAATGAGACAATACTTGGTCTTCCAGGCTGAGTTTAGTTTGAGTAACGAATACACCCAATGTTTTGAGAAAAGCTTGAGAACCAGAGGGATAGCTCAGTGGTTTGAGCATTGGCCTACTAAACCCAGGGTTGTGAGCTCAGTCCTTGAGGGGGCCACTTAGGGATCTGGGGCAAAAATCAGTACTTGGTCCTGCTAGTGAAGGCAGGGGGCTGGACTTGACTCAATGACCTTTCAAGCTCCCTTCCAGTTCTATGAGATAGGTATATTGCCCACCCTCAGCTTTTTGGATAATTAGGTGAATCATATACCCATTAAATCTTAAAGGATGTCTACAAATACTACGTCTCTGTCCCGTCTTTACATTTTCTGCCTTCAAATCAACAAGGATCAGAAGCCAGAATCACTGACAGGAAGGTATTAATTATTAATTATTTTTATTTGTACAGCACCAGCAGTGTGGTGCTGACAGACAACTGATCCCCAGTGTAGGGTGGCTACAAGACATTCTGTCCATTGGCTGGAAAGGTTTTGGGAGGGGAGGAGCGGGCAGACTATCAAGGGGGAGAGGCAGTTCTTTCTCAAAGGCTGCTGGCCTGTGGGGAGTTAGAACTAGGGGGAGCTGGCAGCTAGGAAACAGCAAGAAATAGGGATTGGTGGACAGGGCCGGCTCCAGGGTTTTGGCCGCCCCAAGCAGCCAAACAAAAAAACAAAAACAAAAAAAAGCCGCGATCGCAATCTGTGGCGACAATTTGGCGTGAGGTCCTTCGCTCTGAGCAGGAGTGAGGGACCGTCCGCTGAATTGCTGTCGAACAGCTGGACGTGCCGCCCCTCTCCGAAGTGGCCATCCCAAGCACCTGCTTGGTAAGCTGGTGCCTGGAGCCAGCCCTGTTGGTGGGGCAGGAAAAGTGGAGGTAGGCGAGAGCATGCTGCAGCATGAAGGGTGAACAACCCGCAGGGGAAGCTTTAAGTGAAAAAGGTGAACAATGGGAAGATGCTGGGGCAGCCAGGCCAAGCCAGCAAGGCAGGAGTAGGGAGCTCTCCGTTTGTGACTGTGCAGCACCATTGCTGATGGGGTGAAGTTCGCTCTAAGCCACTGTCACAGAGAGGTTACTGATTCACCAAGGCAGCAGATCAGCACATCTACTCATTTATGGGCATCCATTTCCATTCTTGCATAGGCAAAAGTTTAGGCTGTCTAAGGACTGCAGAATTAGGCCCGCTCGTTGTAACACTAACACCGCAAATATTTAGTTTAAAAAATCCTAAATTGTGTCTTTCAGTCAAAATGGTAAAAAGGATCCCAGACGGAGCATTACAATAATCCCCTCTGAAGAAATAAATTAAAGGAAGAAAGCTTCCTCTGGGTTCCTGAGCGCCTGCTTTCTAGCTACCTGTATTGTTACCATGTCTACTTAATTAGTACATAGCTGTTTTCAGCTCACATTACCCAATAAACACATCTTTAGAGATGATTTACCATTCATGCTCTAACAAAAGAAGGAAGTGGTTCCTGTTTGCTATAGGAAAAGCCTCTTCAGCCTATTGAACTGTTCCATTAACCTTAGACAAAGCCCCATAATACATACTAATTGGGAGAATGCCAAGCCTGTTTCCTACAAGTGCTTTCAGAGCAAACACCTGTGTTTTCATTTTATTTGTTGTTGTTGTCAAAAAGAGAAAAGAAATATTCCTTAGGAATTAGTACTCAGGTAAAAATGATTTGCCATCAAAAAATTCTATTCATAACTAATACTTTACCTTGACAAAATGCTTCAAGGACACAGCCTAGTAAAAAATCCCACTGCCACAATACCAACACTTCGGATGACCAGAGAAAAAACAAAGCCTCTCCAGTTTGTTTCATGGGTGAGTTTGGCAGCATTTTGTGTAATTTCACTAGCTGTTTTCCTGGTATACCAGTTCCCCTATTTGTTTGATTTGTGTTTGTAATACCATCAGTATTGGCAGTGAGACTCAGAAACAAGGGTATTACCTGGACTCAGGTTTTTAAACTGACTAGATTCCAAATGATGTTTAAACATCCTATTTGCTGTGATATGTAAGACACAGTGCGCTAGATTCTGGCCCACACTGCAGTCCCTCTGGCTGCTGCAGTGGTACGAAGGTACTCTACTATGCTAAACGGGCAGCTGAGCAGTCCCCTGGCAAGCTGGAATCCTCTGTCCTCGTAGCTGGTGTAGCCAACTCTACATCACCCCTAACTGGCCCCTGAAAATGAGGGCATATCAGAGGTGGAAGGGAGCTTGTCCAAAGCACGCTGCATTCCAGCAATCCCCAGCTGGCATAACAACCCCATGGGGACTTAGACCAGCCCTGAGATTGGGCCAAGTGTAAAGCCAACATAGTCTCCCCACATTCCCTACAGCTGCTCTGAGCTGCAATTTGTCATAGCTGAGGATGTAGCCCATTTTGTCCTAGAGGCAGTAGATAAAGGAACTGGCCTGGGAGTGTAAACATATGGGGGTCTACCGTGGACTCTGCCACTGATCTGCTGCACGACTATGGGCTAGTCACTTAGGCTTGGTCTACACTACCCGCCCCAATTCGAACTAAGGTACGCAACTTCAACTACGTGAATAACGTAGCTGAAGTCGAAGTACCTTAGTTCGAACTTACCTTGGTCCACACGCGGCAGGCAGGCTCCCCCGTCGACTCCGCGGTACTCCTCTCGCCGAGCTGGAGTACCGCAGTCGACGGCAAGCACTTCCGGGTTCGACTTATCGCGTCCAGACTAGACGCGATAAGTCGAACCCAGAACTTCGATTTCCAGCCGTCGAACTAGCTGGTAAGTGTAGCCAAGGCCTTAGCCTCTCTGTGCCTGTTTCTCTCCTGTGTAGCTGTTCAAAAGTGACCGCAGGTAGGGTATGTTTGTAATTGTAGTGCTTTCACCTCTCACATTCTAGAAACTGTTAATATTACACCAAATCATCTCTACCAATGCTGAAACACACTAAATAAAGTTTTCCAATTACATGAAGGCCCATAGAAATGGCTGATATTTAACCTCAAATAGGAAGTGAGCCAAATCCACCAAATTAAATTAGTTTAGAACTCCGTACCACTGTGTTAGGGAAACAATGTATGTTTGGTTTTTCGAGTGTGATGATCCCTTGCAATTTGAAGCTACAAATTAACATCCAATTAAATTTACCACTTCCTCGGGGCCCAGTCTTGCTCTGGGGCTCACATGATAACTCTATGCAGGCTATTTGTGCAGCACTTGTGCACACAAGCAAGGTAGTAAATAGTGTGGTAGCTGTTCTGCATAATCCAGGTGAAGGGATTTCTCAGCCCCTGCCCACCCTATGTTTGCAAAGCCTGTAACGTGGGCATTTCCGATGCATATGTTTGGGTGGGTGGGCGGCTGGGTATCTGTGCTTATGTGGGCTAAAGCCAACTTACATGGACATGGAAAACTACTATACAGCAGCCCTTCTTTGTGTCAGGAGTATCTTCACCCCAAGTATAGGATTAATTGCTCTTACTTCTATAGCATGAATCAAATGAGAGTCCTTTCAATGACTTCAGTGGGCTTTGGAGCAGGCTGCTGCTGAGGGACGAAAGCTGAGAGATGTAATTGCCATGTATATGAATATATCCAAATACATTGCCACTAGACTTGCTATCATGTCCCAGCCAGCCCCCGCAACTCAGAGCTCTGCCCACGTTTGGGGCTATGTTTTCCTTTGGTGTCAGCTCTTTTCTTTTGGAGGGTGTCCTTCTAGCATTTGGTGATTATTAGTGGCCAGCCAGAACCCCCACAGAAACACAAAAAACAGAACTACAGCTAAGCCTATATGCTAACTTCTTACCGCTAGGTCCAGAGCTGGGGCTAGTGCCTGGTGCACAGGGCACCAATGCCAGGTCATTCCCCCAACTAGGAAAGCTCACACACACCCTCCCCCGTTGCCTCCTTGATCCCTTCCAGACAGGTAGAAAGGACCAGGTTAGACCGGGTTAGGTTAGACTGTAAACTCTTTGGGGCAGGTACAGCACCTAGCACAATGGCACCCTGATCAGGTCCCTGTGTGCTACTGCAATAAGAATAGCAGAGCTTACTACCTTTGTATGACCCAGAGCCTGAAAAGGAATCTGCATTCAGAAAGCCCCGCTGAACTAAATAGGACTCTGCAAGGGCTCAAGGGTCTTCACAGGCAAATTGCTTGGCAGGATCAGTCCTATTAGCAAAGCAAATTGAAATGCTATAATCATACCCACCCTTTGGCTAGGCATAAAGAGCTGACCCACTTACCCGGATGTGAATCTGTTCCCCTACCGTGGGCGCACTTTCTCTTTTCCTCTTCACATCTAATAAGTCAACGAGAGGACGGATGGTCATTCCCTGCAGCATAATGACATGCACACAAATCAGGCTCTCTTCACAACACAGCAACTTTTCAAAGGACCAGCATGTTTTCTAGTTACGTATCTTTTAGCCTGTGCTGAAAATTTGCTGTTGAACAGCATCACCAACGTCAACACAAAATTAGCATAGCAACCCAGTTCCTGCTGCACTGAATCCTGACTTGTTTCCAGTGAGAAGAGTTCTTTGGGCCAGTCTCTCTCCTCAGCTTTTTTGCTCTTTTCAATATGTGAAGCCACTATCTGTGAAAAACTCTGTACCTGTTTGCAACCCAAAAACTTTATTTACCAACAGACAAGCTATGTTAACGATCCCAGTCCTCTCACACATTCATAGATTTTAAGGCTAAAGGGACTTGCATTACCTCTTGCATTACACAGGTCACAGAACCTCACCCAGTAATTTCTGCCTCAAGTCTATGAAAACTGCACAATTAATTGATTTTTTCAGTTTGGTGGCCAAACTGAAAAAATCTGGGAGAAAAAAATAAACATTTGGAGTCTAATTGAAACTGATTTTTTTATTTTTTTCTCACCTAAGGATTTTTTTTTAAACCATTTCAGGACAAAAAATATTTTGTTCAATCCAAAAATATTTTGTTCAATCCAAAAATATTTTTTTCATCCAAAATATTTTGTTCAATCCAAAAAAAATTTTTTTCATTCTACTGTGTTACATTTTCAGGTGGTTTTTTTTTACCCTTTGCAAAAAATCAAACAAATCTAGCTAAATTTAGAACGAAAATGTCATTTCCAAATGAAAAGTCAAAGCATGATATTTCAAAAATGTCAGAAAAGCTCATTGTGATTTTTTAAAAAAACCACGTTTTTTCATTTTTCATTCAGCCAAAACTATTTGCCAATTTAACCTGAATCCATTAAACAGTTTTGGTCACCCTGAAACTTCCTGTTTTGGTGAATAAAATATTCCAATGACAAATTTCACTCAGCTGTAAAGCCTATAACTTCTGCTTGAGTGCTAGCATGTCTTGTAGAAAAAGCTCTAGTTGAAATGTAAAATTGTTAACTGATGACAGTTCTGAGCACCTTGCAGGAGTCTTACTGTCAGCATCTTTGATTTATCTATGACTCTAACTCGGGGGGGGAGGGAGGGGAGTTTAAAAAAATCTTTCCATGGAACTCATGAATGAGAAATTCTGAAGTTCTGCTGTGATTACAATCCATTATATCTCTTAAGTTTGCCACTTTAAGAAATTACTTTCCTATGCTATGCCTGCAGCAGAAATGATACAGTAGCTGATGCTCATGACTCTCTTGAATGTCACAAGAGTTGGCACGGAGGACAGCTTTAATTGCAAGAACAATTAATGTGTCATTTTAATCACTAATGTCAATACAGAATTCATCAACATTCAGTGTAAATAATATAAATCTTACAAATTTAGAAATAACACATATTGCTAATTAAGCAGCGCCTATGTAATTTGGCCTCTTGTCTTTTGCTGGATAATCAGCTGGGTTTGTTTTCATTTTAAACTGACAGTACTGAGTTCTGTGACCATGACTCCCAACTTCTCACATACACAGAAAGAGATTTCTATGGCTCTGATCCTGAGTGTTGTTTTATATGAGCAGGCCCCTGTGCTTGTGCAGAGCCCCATTGACTTCAACAGAGTTCTGGTGGGGAGATGGGGCGGGGGCAGACTCCTGCAGCCACATGGATAAACTTGCTGGATCGTGGCCTTAGTACTGATTGATGGCTGTATATAACCTGTGTGAAATGTATTCCTGGTGTCCAGAGCCGGCTCCAGGCACCAGCTTACCAAGCAAGTGCTTGGGGCGGCCACTCCAGAGAGGGGCGGCACGCCCAGCTGTTCAGCGGCAATTTGGCGGATGGTCCCTCACTCCTGCTCGGAGCGAAGGACCTTCCGCCGAATTGCCACCGCAGATCGCGATCGCAGCTTTTTTTGTTTTTGTTTGTGTTTGGCTGCTTGGGGCAGCCAAAACCCGGTAGCAGGACCTGCTGGTGGATAAGTGTCCACATCACACAAAAAACCCAAAACAAAAACCTTCACAATTTAACAGTTCCTTCTTAGCAATTTCACCAGGGAGGTCACAGTCTGAATAGGCAGAGAGAGTGAACTATAAATGGAGAACATGGCATTTAGTTTTTAAAGGACATTGAGAGAAAAAACAATGATGCTCCTTTGTGGCATTCAAGACAAACCAAAGGCTCTTTTGAGGACTTTATGGTGCAAGTGGCATCCATCAGGCCAGTCTGGGAGCACTGAGCATCTGTCAATTGCCAAAAAATTTTCACAAAATTATTGATCACTCCTGCTGTGTAAATTCAGGAATGATGAAGATACTCTTGCCACAGGTTCAGATAGACCAAAATAGACATTGTAACTGGGTTATATACTGCATGGCCACACCTAACTGCTTACATATCATATTTTATGTCTAGTAAAGGCATTGCCAGATAATCAGCTGGGGCTTTCCAAGAGAAAAAAGCTCCCTCAAGACTCCTTACACATCCCTTTACCCCTCTGCACCAGCATCAAGGCCAACTACACTATGCCCTGAAGTTTTTACTCAGTCTTTACTCACACAAAAGCGCTCCCTGAGGTCAGGATTTGCACCATTGTTAATACAAGCTGCTGATGTACATCAATAAAGAAAAAGCTTTAAAAACAACAGCGCCATGAATGTTATTTTTTAACAAATCATTTATTTCTTCCCCCTTCCATCCAAGGTGAAATGCATTATGAAGAATGCTGGGACACTGAAGCAATCTCCAGGCCCAGCTCCAGATGTAACTGGAAACACTCCCCTTCACTTCATAGGGTGTGGGATCAATTTACACTCCGTGGTTTTTAAAAGGTTGTCTTTAATATCTGATCTATCATTTTTATATTTTTTTCTACGTTGGGGCATGTCAAGGTTGTTGTTTCTTTAAGCAAGTTTAAATGTTTCTGATTCTTTTGGCTGTCTCTGCTAAATGGTGCCACAGGTACCCAGAATTTGAATCAAGCTAGTCTTCATGAATACTAAGTGTCTGCTGAATGACTCAAGGTCAAAGGGTCATTCTATTGACACATACCCACAGGGGAGTCCCACCCTTTCGCATGGAGATGACATCACCATTTGAGCTCTGAGGTTACACAAAAGCCCTTCCACCATTCTGAGAATTATTTTACGAAGCTTCTGTGGAATGGAACCGCTGCCTTAGAGCAACCTTTGTCAGGGACTCCGAGTCTCTCTGCAGGAGCGGTCCTGCCAAGTGACCGGATCTTTTCAATTTCTGACCCACATTTGCATCTTAAAACCTGTCAACCTGAACCCAACTCCCCTTTTCCCACCCCCTGGCCTCCGCTCACTCCATTCAGTCTGCCGGATAGGATTGGAAATTTTGCTCCACAATAGAGATCCAGCTGCCTGTCTGACTCAACTCCAGGCCCAGTCACATTGGCATATCAAGATCATTACTGGTTTTGCCCAATTGATCGTATCAAATATGAGGAGCTTTGCTGTGTGAGGTCAATTGTAAAACATACCAGTGTGAATCTTCACCTCGTATGCAGCCTGAGCATGAGTGTGCTGGAGAGTTCAGCGGGGTCCATGTGGAAGAAATTCTCTCCCACCGGGTGTGGATCAGCAGTGAAGCCACTCTGCACCTCTAAATGTGGCTTCAGAAGCCTCAACAGCTGCTTCAAACCTTCTACAGGGTGGGAAGTGGGTGGGGGGAGGAGGGCAGGCATTGGATTGGTGAATCTGTATGGAGCTTGTGCACACAGGTGCAAGAAGCCCCCATGGAGCTGTACTAAATGGTGCCACCCCTTTCACTGACCTTCTGAATCTTGCCCCCATATAGATTCATGCAGCAGAACTGCCCTGGGATCTACTGTGCTGCTTTGCTCATCCAACTCTGCCAATAGAATGGGGGAAGGTGGGAAGATAAGGCTATGTTTATTCCAGGAAGCAAGAGTATCAGCATCATGTGCTTCCCACAAGCAGTTACCCAGAAATAAAGGTCCTGAACCTAACCCTGGACTTTTAAAAATAGGACAGTTTGGGAGTTCCTTGACCAGATAATCCCAAATTTCCACCACAAACTCACCTTGGGCCCTGACCTGACATACCAGTCTTCAAGATGAACTAACTGTGCAAGTGCATTTTAGGGAGGTATGAAATTTGGGCTTTAATCAGGAACCTTGCTGCAACCATGGAGTCACTGCTGCTGCAGCTTTGATGATAGCACAGGGTGCAGGGCAGCAGAGAATCGGAGCCAAAATCTTTAGCAAACTAAAAGTGTCTAGGAATATTTTAACCACTAGATGGCACTTGAATGCCAAGAGATGTTTTCGATGTGCATTTTTCCTTAAAGAGAAGCACACAAGTTATAAACGGATCCCACAATCAAAGTAGGTCTTAATAACCTTCAGTATTAGCATAGACTAAAATGATGGGAAATCTTTGACCTTCATTTACATATAAGAAAGGGGAATTAGGAATCATTTTAAACTAAAAGTGGGACATTGTAAACAAGAGAGAACAACATATAGTGAAACAGAAACATATAAGCAAGAAATTTCATATAGATAGAATTCAGAGTGGTAGTCGTGTTAGTCTGTATCAGCAAAAACAACGAGGAGACTAATAAATGTGTTAGTCTCTAAGGTGCCACAAGGACTCATCATTGTTTTTGCATATAGATAGAAGTATTTTGAAACTAACGTTTTAAAAAAGATTGCCATTAGAATCCCAATGTAAAATTAGATCATTTAACAGAATAGGTGCTGGAACTTGGGATGTGGGGAGTGCTGCCACACCCCCTATCTTGAAGTGGTCTTCATTATATACAGGCTTTACAGTTTGGTTCAATGGCTCTCAGCACTCCCTCTATACAAATTGTTCCAGCACCCCTGTTTAACAGAAGGGCCATTTAATTACTCTTAAAATTCGAGGGACCTGATCCCCATTCTCTTTCAGTCTATAACGAAACCTCCATTGATTTAAATAGGTAGAGCACTGCCTGGATACAAAATTTGTATCCACATCCAATCCACAATCTGTAAACATTGGTCTGCGGATATCCACATCCACATCATAAAGGGGATATCCACAGATTTGCAGAGCTCTAAATATAAAATTTGGATCTGCACCCCTCCATGATCCACAAACATGGTCCATGAATGCGGGATATTCACAGATATAAAGCAGATATCTGCAGATTTGCAGGAACAGGAGCAGGACTAACTTCAGTGCATGGCAACTAGTGGCAGATTCTCTAATTTACCTCACTTTAAATACACATGGAAACAAATTTTGAACCTTAATCAGAAGCATCTATGAAAATTACATCATTTGTGAGATAGCAGAGATTGTGCAGTTTGCTCACTGGATTCTTTTTCATAATTCCATTTCTTATCATTACAAACCATCTAGATAAAGTTAGAATGCTTCCAAACTCAGTTTGGTTGGTGAAGTTTCTATCTTTTTATCTTACTAGCAAGCTAATATATTTGAGCTACCTTGGGCTGTAAGACAAGAGCATTTGGCTAACATGAGTGGTATCATCTTATTTGTCATATTATTCTTGAGGAACAGTAAACTCCTTAAAAATCCACTCTTTCCATGAAGTGGACTGTAATGAACCATTATTTTGATTGTTTATGATTTATGTTACTTATGTAACTAGTCACACACCCCGATCCTTTTTTCAACGCTAGACAATATGGTAATTTAAAGCTATCACAACGGCAGGGCCTTCTTTCAATGAAACATAGACTCATAGACTCTAAGGTCAGAAGTGACCATTCTGATCATCTAGTCTGACCTCCCGCATGATGCGGGACACAAAAGCTGACCCACCCACTCCTGGAAGAATTCTCTCCCTTGACTCAGCTGTTGAAGTCCCCAAATCATGATTTAAAGACTTCAAATCGCTGAGAATCCTCCAGCAAGCGACCCCTGCCCCATGCTGCGGAGGAAGGCAAAAAACCTCCAGGGCCTCTGCCAAGCTACCCTGGAGGAAAATTCCTTCCCGACCCCAAATATGGTGATCAGCTGAACCCCGAGCATGCGGGCAAGATTGTCTAGCCAGACCCTCTGGAAAAAGTTCTCTGTAGTAACTTTTAATATCTCATCATTGACCATTGTTGCTAATTACCAGCGATGGCACGTTATTGACCTAATGACTAAAATCACTTTATCCCATCAAACCATCCCCTCCATAAACCTATCAAGCTTAATCTTAAAGCCAGAGAGGTCTTTTGCCCCCACTGTTTCCCTCGGAAGGCTGTTCCAAAATTTCACCCCTCCGATGGTTAGAAACCTTCGTCTAATTACAAGCCTAAACTTCCCCACGGCCAGTTTATATCCATTCGTTCTCGTGTCCACATTAGTACTGAGCTGAAATAATTCCTCTCTTTCCCTGGTATTTATCCCTCTGATATATTTAAAGAGAGCAATCATATCCCCCCTCAGCCTTCTTTTGGTTAAGGTAAACAAACCGAGCTCCTCGAGTCTCCTTTCATACGACAGATTTTCCATTCCTCGGATCATCCTAGTTGCCCTTCTTTGTACCCGTTCCAGTTTGATTTCATCCTTTTTAAACATGGGAGACCAGAACTGCACACAGTACTCCAAATGAGGTCTCACCAGTGCCTTGTATAACGGAACCAGCACCTCCTTATCCCTACTAGAAATACCTCGCCTAATGCATCCCAAGACCGCATTAGCTTTTTTCACGGCCACGTCACATTGCCGACTCATAGTCATCCTGCGATCAACCAGGACTCCGAGGTCCTTCTCCTCTTCCATTACTTCCAACTGATGCGTCCCTAGCTTATAACTAAAATTCTTGTTATTTATCCCTAAATGCATAACCTTACACTTCTCACTATTAAATTTCATCCTATTACTATTACTCCAGTTTACAAGGTCATCCAAATCTCCCTGCAGGATATCCCGATCCTTCTCCGAATTGGCAATACCTCCCAACTTTGTGTCATCCGCAAACTTTACCAGCCCACTCCTACATTTGGTTCCGAGGTCAGTAATGAATAGATTAAATAAAATCGGACCCAAAACAGAACCTTGAGGAACTCCACTGGTAACCTCCCTCCAACCTGACAGTTCACCTTTTAGTATGACCCACTGCAGTCTCCCCTTTAACCAGTTCTTTATCCACCTCTGGATTTTCATATCGATCCCCATCTTTTCCAATGTAACCAATAATTCCTCATGAGGTACCGTATCAAACGCTTTACTGAAGTCGAGGTATATTAGATCCACCGCATTTCCTTTATCTAAATAATCTGTTACTTTCTCAAAGAAGGAGATCAGGTTGGTTTGGCATGATCTATCTTTCGTAAAACCGTGTTGTAATTTGTCCCAATCGGCATTGTCCTCAAGTCCTTAACTACTTTCTCCTTCAAAATTTTTTCCAAGACCTTGCATATTACAGATGCTAAACTAACAGGCCTGTAGTTACCCGGGTCACTTTTTTTCCCCTTCTTAAAAATAGGAACCACATTAGCTATTCTCCAGTCAAACGGTACCACCCCCGAGTTTACAGATTCATTAAAAATTATCGCTAACGGGCTTGCAATTTCTCGCACCAGTTCCTTTAATATTCTCGGATGAAGATCATCCGGTCTGCCCAATTTAGTCCCGTTAAGCTGTTTGAGTTTGGCTTCTACCTCGGATACAGTAATGTCAATCCCCACTCCTTTATTCCCATCAGTCTCGCTTCTACTATTCCTCAGCCTTTCATTAGCCTTATTAAATACCGATGCAAAATATTCATTTAGCTATTGTGCCATGCCTAGATTATCCTTAATCTCCACTCCATCTACAGTCTTAAGCGGTCCCACTTCTTCTTTCTTTGTTTTCTTCCTATTTATATGGCTATAAAAGCTCTTGCTATTGGTTTTAATTCCCCATGCAAGATCCAACTCTACACGGCTTTTGGCTTTTCTCACTCCATCTCTACATGCTCTGACCTCAATAATTTAGGTTTCTTTACTGATTCCTCCCATCTTCCACTCCTTGTACGCTTTCTATTTTTTCTTAATGACCCCTCTGAGACGCTTGCTCATCCAGCTCTGTCTAAATCTCCTGCCTACGAACCGTTTTCCCTTTCTCGGGATACAGGCCTCCGACAGCTCCTGCAACTTCAACTTGAAATAATCCCAGGCGCCTTCCACCTTTAGATCCCTAAATATGTTAGTCCAATCCACTTCCCTAACCAGTCCTCTTAATTTATTAAAGTTAGCCCTTTTGAAATCGTAAACCTTAGTCTCTGATTTAATTCTGTTAATCTTTCCATTTAGTTTAAACCGAATTAGCTCATGATCACTCGAGCCTAGGTTGCCCCTAAAACCATTTCCTCAACGAGGTCCTCACTACTCACCTATACCAAATCTAAAATGGCATCCCCCCTCGTCGGTTCAGCAAGTACTTGATGAAGGAATTCATCAGCTATCAAGTCTAGGAAAATCTGAGCCCTATTATTGTTACTAGCATTTGTTCCCCAATCTATATCCGGGAAGTTAAAGTCTCCCATGATTACACAGTTCCTATTAGTATTTACTTCCCTAAAAACGTTAAAGAGTTCTCTGTCCATATCCAGGCTAGATCCCGGCGGTCTATAGCACACCCCAAGCACTATCCCAGGGGAGGCTCTAGTAGTTCTTTTACCCAATGTGAGTATTGCCCAGACAGACTCCGTCTTATCCATTCCATCACTTATTATTTCTTTACAGTTTACTTCATTATTGACATACAATGCTACTCCCCCTCCTTTACCTTTGATCATAAAGTGCTAACAGGTGTTAGCCTTTTGTATGTATGTGAAGCTATCTCTGACATATATACTAACGCCAAGATTTTCCAGTGACTACTGATTCTGATTGCCCCAGTTGTTGTGTGCATCATAAAGAGACCTGATTTTCAGAAGATACTGAGCCTCTCAAAATTGGTACCACACACTCAAAATCAGGCCCCTTTAAGTTGTCTCATGCCAAAAACTGAGATGTTCAAAATCACTAGTTACTTTTAAAAACCTTGCTCTTAGTGTTAAGTGGGTTTAGAATGCATCCATTTCTTTGCTCTCTCCCCTGGTGTAGTGAGAATTGACCTCGTCTGGAGGACCGTTTAACTAAAGTTCCATATTACTACAAAATCCAGGTATGCCTGTCACTGGCCTTTTAAGAGGGAAGAGGCTGGTGCACTTGTGACGGTCACCTGATGCTCAGAGGGCTTAGGAGAGGGTAGGGGAATCTGGGTGAGTCAGGGCAGAGAGAGTAGATGTGGGGCTTTCACTGCCTCAGAGAATGAATGCAGAGAGCAGAAAGCTCTGCAGGCACTCCATGAGAATAGGGAGACAGGACACTAGCTGGGTGGCCTGGGGAATGGGAGAAGGAGCTGCTGGAGCAAGAGGGAGCACTGGGGAGTGCCCCTGTGGCCCCTGTCCTGTACAACAAGCAGGGAACTGAGAAAAGCCCAGGAGGAATGTGAGGCTTTTATTAAGCCCAGGTCGGATGGGCGGTGTTTGTGTTACTGCTTCATTTGAGCTTTTGAACTCTAGTGGGGGATTCCGGGGGGGCAAGCATGAGAGCCCTCCAGCCTAAAGTACAACTGAGACTGACAAAGAGCCTCAGGTCACCAAAAACAATGAAGCCAGAACCTTTTGAGTCATGGCACTGATGTTTATTTTGTGATTTGATATTAATAAATTAACCCATCTCATAGTCCAGAGTGTGTTGGAGAAATATTCTTGAGGAGCCCTGAGAAGGGGAAACTGAGGTAAAAGCTTCTGCAGGGTCATCCCATGCCAGGAGAGGGTGCTCTGAGATGGCAGCCATGTGACAATACCCAATATAACACCTGTTTTTCTCCTTAATCGGGTATCAAATCCTAGAGTGTATTTTACTTTGGTGCTCATTCTGCTCCTGGTAAAATACCTAAGGGCCTTGCTTTAAAGGGATATCTACATTAGCTTTTTCCTACTAACCTTTTCACCATTATTATTCCTGGTAGAGCTACACCAGTGCAAAGATGTGGTTTGTCAACATGGAAAAGACTCGCATAGACAAGGCCTAACAGTGTTACTCAGCGACTGTTGTCAACCACACAAATATAAGACACATTCTCCCAACTCCTGCCTCGTTCAATAAGAATTCTAACCTCTGCACGCCTGATACAAGGAAAGGTCTGATAGCTTTATGTTCAATTCTTTTGTCCAATTAGAGTCCACACTAAATCTAAAGAGTGTCAGCATCAGCCATGTATCTGAAACAAAAACACTGTCATGCACTATGTAATAATTGGACTGACGTAGGCATTCTACCATATGGATAGTATCCTTACCTGTACAAACACAGTGAAGAGAATAAGTACAGTTGTGGCTGCAATGAAGAGCTTCTTTCTAGGGAAGTCAGGGAGCAAGAAAACCAGAGAGAAACAGATGGCGCCTCTAAGACCCCCATATGCTATAATAAACTGATCCTTGCTGGTAACAGTGTTCACATGTAATCTGTTCACGAAGAAAGTCAATACAAGAACCCCTATTAAAGTAGGAAAGAAGATGAGAAATTAGCAAGCAAGAAGAGAACTTACACAGCATTAAAATAAGTGGCTATTACACTGTGAACAAATTATACATCAGTAGGAATAGGGCAGGGAAGACCTTGGTAACATACTACACTCCTCCACTGGCCAGATCCACTGGGTTTCTATCTGTCTGATACTAGCCCCAGAATAGCTAAGAATCCAAACCCAGTTATGTCTGACTTGGAGGAGACAGGAAATGGTGTTGAATGGCCACAGTTTGGTAGGTCTCGTAAGACCTATAAGACGTTAGACTGATATTTTGGTAATATCCCATGTTGGATACTATCAACCTTATGTGTCGTCAAGATCTATTCTTGAAACTGGGGTTCCTTTTAGAACAAGAATGAGGTTTGACCCAGAGTTTTAGTTTATGTACATAGCCATCACTGAGGTGTTCCTAAAATATACAAATTCGGTTAGTGAATAAGTGCTAAGTATTAACTGAGTATTTAATAAATAAAACTATTATAATACAATACAATGTATTAACGTATTTGTTTTGATGGCAGTTTAAAAAAATATTTTAAAAGTCACTCTTTGTTTCATATTAACAGTAATGCACAGGTCCAAGAATTCATATTCATTAGTATAATAATATGGGAACCGACCCTGGGAATTGACTTAAACAGTAGTTGATTCATTCTAATTGGTAATTAATTATTGGATTTTCTGGGTGATAAATACTCTTTCAAGGGCAAACTGGCAATTTGGTTTATTTTAATAATTTAGTTACAGGTTACCTTTTGAACTGCATTTGGTTTTAAGCAACAGCCAGGGCACACAAAATATTTTATGTTTTGTAATTGCATTAAGCTTGTGGATTTGGCAGTCTCTAATTCATAGAGATTAATACTGTGTGAACTTTAAGTTTATGAAAGGTGCCACAGCAATTGATGCAATTGATAATCATTTGCAATTAAACAGAAGCAAAAAGTTGCAGTAGGTCACACTGTGGGTCTATTAATTTGACAATATCCCTGTTACAGAAACTGAGAAAGAAACACATACGTGGCTCTAAACTTCTAGGGCCTGATTCTGACTTCATTAACACCTGTGTAAATCAGGCCTTACTCCATTTACACCAATGGAACATGTACAGATGAGATCAGAATCAGGCCCTTAAACTCTGAAACAGTGACTATAATTAAGCAATAACAATGGAGACCCTGGACATTTCATTTCTTGAAGATTAATCTTTAAGATTAATGACTAGCTTGAGAATTGATGACATAAGAGGGTCATGAATTCTCTCCCTTGCCCCCTAACATCACTACAGCTTTTTTTTTAAATGTTTTAAAGACATTATCCACCTCATTTGTTGGGAAATAAACTTTAAAAACAACACTATACAAACACCTCCCCACACACTTCTAATAACTAGGAATAACCAATTTCTCTCATACAGAGGAACAATTTGGAAAAGGCAAGAAATCTTGGAATATTCAGTAATAGCGAACATGATTAAGGGGAACTGTAGCAATGATGTATTCCCAGCTCCAGGAGCGCCCGGGAATTAAGGCCAAGAGGAGCAGATGATGACAAGAACTCCAGTTTTCATTTTCAACGTTCTAGCTAACTGACAATAACACTTTTAGTTTGAAAAAATGCTACGTAGAAACATATTTCACAACTAGACCAGAGCCTTCAAGTGCCATCTTTAAGTAGGAGTGGTTAGTAATAAATACATTTTCCATCCATATAGTCAATTATCATTTATGTCCCTTAAATTAACTCAGGATCTGTTTGGTTGAAGATGTAGCATATGATTAACTATTTGGGCCAAAATATTTCTCCTTTTGGAGAAGCACCATAACAAACAGATAGCAGAAAATTCTAACTTGTTTAAAGAATGGCAAAATATTGGTGTCCTGGGGCCTGCTGTCACCCACTCAATTGCTTCATTTTTCTGCACTTTTCAGACCTCCTCCAACTTATGCCAGTGTGACTCCACTCAGCTGGTTTCAATAGAGTTATTCCTGATTTAGTGCAGCGTAAGTGAGAGAATCAGAGTGGCTCCACTAGTAGGATGAGGTCCTGGAACCTGGTGGAAAGGGCCAAGCTGCTCCAATAACATCAAAAACTTCTCGCCACAAAGACCTTTTCACAAGAGCTTTATTCTCAGGTTTAGTGTCCTCAGGTTGCAAAAAAAACCAGCAACAAAGGTTCTTACAGAAAATAAAAGATGCATGAGTAGTGGTAAGTAGCAAGAGGGGCTCACCATCCTGAGTACAAACCCACCAGGCCCCCATGGGTATGCACTCGGGGGTGCTAACCCGAGCCCCTGCCCGAGTTACCATGACTACACTACTATTTTTAGCATGCTAGCTTGATGAGAGCTAGTGTGAGTATGTCTCCTTGAGCTCCAAGCACAGACATACCCTAAATATTGTAAATAGGTGAGCCAGAGACCAAAATGTTGAATGAAATTCAGCCCTGGATGAATGTGGGCCTAGCACCCTTTGAAGTCAAAGGGAATTATTATTCCAGGGCTGATTTTGATGTCATCTCTTCTTTGCTCTTTCTGTTTACAATATTAAACCCTTTCCGGTGATGTGATAAGTAAATAGAGAATTTGAGGTTTACTGCCTATTCTTGGAACACCAAGGCAGTTTGTTAGGTGCCTTAATGATTGTTACTGACATTGTTTGTTATCCTCCTGCCATGAGCTATTTTCAAACAAGGGGAATTCAAATAATTCAGAATGCTTTTTTCATTGCATTGAAAACGAACATTTTAAACAAAGGAAACCATTTTCTCATAGTAAAACACTCAAGGGTGTGCATAATTGACCAATAAATGTGCTTCCAGGTACATTTATGGCACTCAGTTATTAACAGCAAATCTAGTCATGTGTTAATAGCCAATAAAGCACATCCTGCCATGTCTTGTTGTTAATCACTGAGAATCCAATTTAAGTAATTCGTTTAATGAGCCTATTAAACTTCAGGTCAAGTTTTAACCACAAAGGTATTTCTGGTTGCTTTAGTGGTTTGTAAACAGACACCCCATGAAGCAGCTTTCACAAATTCTAGGTGCCACCTTTCTTCTCAAAAATGTACTATGTTTGTGACACCTTTGGACATTAATTTAAGATTAAGTTATAAAAGGCATCCCTAGAAGAGAAAAGAGATTGCACGTAGCTACGGGCTCCAGGATTAAATCCCAGTATCAAGAGACCTGATTCTCCACTCCATTGTGGGGTCCTTTCCACCTGTGCAAAGTGGTTGTCAAACACCCCTCCTCGACTTTGCACAGATGTCAGTGACTCCATGTGGTGCAGGGCAGTGGAGAAGCATGCTCCCTGAACGTCAAATCAGTGCAAGTTACACTTCTTTACTACTTTCACCCATTGTCCTGACCATTTACAAACACTGGAAAATGTCTTTGGGGGTTGCACCTGCTTACATGTGGTCTGTTTTTTGTCTGGTTACTGTAAAAGTCATCAAAGATCTAGGTCACAGCCTTTTTTCAGGATTTAAGAAGATAATTTTCAACTCCAAGTGTGTTGGGAAAGGATTTGGGGGCCTATCCCTACCCTCCCATTTAGAACTTGGTCTTGGTCTCCCCACCCATGAGTGACTCTGTATTCTCAGGTGGGGGTTTATAAGCTAGTGACGGGGAGAGCAAGTTAGCCCTGGGTCTTGTTTAACTTGCCCATTTAAATGGCAAACCTTTCCCTAGCGTGCCTGAGTTCTAGCTGTTGTGCCTCTATATGAAAAAAGGTGTGTTGTTTCTCTAACAAACTGTCTGTATGAATTGAAGTGGTTGTGAAAGGTGCCTGACTGACAAACCCACAAATGGAAGTCCTCTTATTAGCTACAGCTTAGGAAATGCCTGGGCAGCAGCAATGTAAATTTCCTCACTTTAAGGCTTTAAGCCACATTTACATCATTAGTATTCTGGGCTGGTGAGTACCTAGCATTATTTAGGTGTCTGAAGGAGCTGCCCTAAGTTACAGACAGCCAGAGCTGCTCGGAATTGCTGGAACATGATGCACCCCAACATACTGGGACTGGCAAGGGACCCTGTGTTTCCCATAACTGCACGGGGGGAATTCTCCTATTGCTGGCCAAGGGGCTTTTACGGAGCAAAGAGTGGCCATGGTGAGAGGGAAAATCCCTCCTGTATTCCTATACATTGTGCTCAGGTAGGTAAACAAGAACAAAGACATAGAACAATAGGGCACAATACTAGGCTATATATTAAGTTTCTCTATTTGCATATTATTTGTTTATATATTGTCTCCAAACTCTGGGCTAGGAGCATGTGTTGTGTGTCTTTATGGCAAGGAAGAATCCCTAAAAAGTAATGTTGGGAGTATCCCAGGGTTGCTGACTAAAGGAGAGGTTTAGCCCTCTGCTTTAAAAATATAAGATGAGAGAAAAAGTAATCATGGGGCCTCTACATCATCATCAAGGGAAGCGTTCATCCACTATTTGTTATTCACTGAATCTTATTCTGAAAATCGCAGTGCCCAGCTCTGAAGCCTAGATTAATCTCCAGTTTTGCTCTGTTTCCAGGATACCATTTGCCCATTAACATTTTCCAGCTGTTCCTACAGGAGAATTTACAGCTGCTGAGGTCTTGGTTCATATCATTTCCCTCCTGTGCTGCAGAGAGTGTGGATTATCCTCTACAAAAAATAACTTGATGTAACTGCAGCGCCCCTCATTTGCTTATGTTCTTAGACATGCTAACTCAAAACTTTACCAAACCCCGGGCTTCTCACATTTTTGCTGGCCGCCTCCATTTCAATGCCCCAGTGCTCTTCTATACCAGTTCAGTGGAAGACATTCTTCCACAGGGAAGCAGAATGGCCCAGGAGTTCCAGGACAGAGAGATCCTGTGTGCCGGCTGTGATGTCCCTTTATGGGATACAGTTTGCTCCTCCTGCATAGGTAGCCAGCTCTGCTGGAAAGTGCACAGATGAATGGAGTCATGGATCTCCATCCTCCCTACCCTCTTTGGGGCACAGAGCAAGTCCCAGGGCAGTAGGAGGGTGCAGTCCCTGTGCTACTGTGAGTGCAGGAACTGAAATTCTTGTTACCAAACAAGCAAGTGATGAGTTTCTCACATGCTGTCTGCCCACTGTACCCAGATAATGGCCAGGCGGAATCTGTCCTGGGTTTAAGTAAAGTTACTGTTGTCATTTTAAAATACTTCCATCCCACATCTACTGTAAGAGATGACTACACATTGTGTATAAGGACTCTGGATTGATCGCCCAGCTGCATAGATGCGCATGGGGATTCACATTTCACTACAAAACACAGGCCTCTGCTTCTCCTGCTAATAATACAGCTCATTAGCTCAGCTAGCAGAGAGAACTGGTTATACATAACATCCAGTCCATCACCTTCCCGTCTAAGGGAAATGATTCACATGCAACCAAGCCAATACAGGACTTATTTCTTCCAGTTAAGACAGCATTTGCCCTTGAATACACTCTAGAGGAGTTGAGTACTCAGGAGTCCAAGCCAATCCTGAGGCACTCATCTGAATCAATCTGTGCCCAGATACCTGCAACCACGTTAAGAAGAGACAATAAGATTCATGCTTAAGATGATCAGCTCCAAAAACAAGATCCCCCCTATTAGCTGAAGAACCAGTTTATCTTATCCAATACAGGAACAAAGGGAGTCAATCACATTTTCCATTGAAGGATGTGATAAAGTGAACTGGAAACATGGTAGAAATACAAATGGAAGTACTAAATGAATCAGCAGTTAGAATTAAAGTTATGTTCTGAATGTTAGGCAACCAGTACTTTTCAAAGAGTCACTCCACTCCTACGCTTAAATGAGATACATAATAAACTCCGAGATTGTACATGTCATTGCCACAAAGAAAAATCAGTTTTTCACCATACCTAGTGCTCTCCAAATAAGACAGAAAATGACGGTAAAGCAAATATAAGACCAACTCCACTCGTGGTTGTCTCCAATGGTAGAGACCCCAAGGAAGATGAAGATAAGGGTATCACTAACACTACTCCACATCTTCATAAAGTATTTGATTGTAGTGTGAGACTTTAGAGAGATATTCGCCTCCACATAACGTTTCATGCCCATGGCACAAGCAATAATACTGAGGAAAGAAAATAAATCAATTACATATGGTACATAGGTTGGTTGGCAGAACATGCTAGATAGGCAAAAATTATATCATAGCCTTTCCAAGACAATGTAAGTTTTGGGTCAGATTCTGGTACGCTGAGACTCACTAAGTAGTACCTTACTCCCCAAGTAATTCTATTAAAAATCAGTGAGACTACTTGTGCAGAAAGAGACTACTCTGTGTGAGTAAGGGTATTTGGATCTGGCCCTTAATAAATAAATGCTAAGTTATTACATTGATTGTAGGGAGGTAGCGACACCTATAGTTAATGTTGCCCAATGCTTTCCATTATAAGACCCTGTTTTCAGTTCCTTATAAGTTTGCCAAACTTTAACCATTTGGGCTGAAATTTTCAATCCTGGGTGTTTGCCTCAGGCTGATGTTTTCTGGAAAATTTCAGCAAAAAAGGTTCAGCTGTTTCTCAGAGTGAGGTTAGGGGAAAAAATACATTGGCTTGCTTATGTTAAAATATTCTTATAAACATTTCATTGAGAAGATCTAGCACCTCCTCCATGGGCCACCTTATTTCTAGCATTTCCTAGCTTTTGAGTGTTTTACTTTGCAACTTTGTAACATTCTTTTAATGTAGCTTTACATATCATTATTAATATATTGCATATATCCACTTCCTGTCATCTGTTTGCCATCAGCAGTGCAACAGTGACAGATTCCAATCAAGACTTAATCTCAATTTTTGGAATCAAAGACTCATAAATATTAGAAATGCAAAAGGCCTGTTAGATAATAACCAAGTTCATCTCCCAGCCATAGCAGGACTGTTCCCTATATACACAATAAAAATTGCTCCCTGCAGTACACATTGTTATTTGTATTACCATGGTGCCCCTGGGTCCCAGTTATGGATCATGCCCCACTGTTCTAGGCTCTGTAGAAGCACATAAAAAAGAGACAGTCAATGCCCTGAAGAGCTTGCAGTCCAAGTGCAAGACCAGAGACAATGGGTGGATGCAGCAAACTGGCAGTAGGGAGCATAAGGAAATGATGAGACAATACTGAAGAGACAAGAATTACAGAAAAGGAATAGGAGCACATTCCAACATAAATTACACCAGTGTAAATCTGAAGTAATTCAGCTCATTCAATGGAGTTTATATCACTATGAGGCCAGAATCTGGCCCATAAAATTTTGATCTCTCAAAAGCATAATAGTGAACTCCTTTAAAAAAAATCTTGAGAGCTTTTCCAGTGTTTTTCTGTATATCGTGTCTTTTTATAACTCCACTCCCGTGCTATCCCATGTGCCCACAGAACCAGCTCTAACTCACAGATCTGTATGGCACATAGAATAATGCTAATGAGCTGAGCATTTATTGCCCTTTCACAGCTTCCACAAGTTAGGGGTTGCGCTGAGAAGTAGCCTGTGATGAGGAGGAGAATGTCATGCACAAAGATGTTTGCCCAGATTCTGCACTGCTCTCTGATGCTTTGGGAAGCCCATCTGGTGAATTCTGGCCCTAAAACCATCATAATCAGCTACAGGAAGATCATCCCAGTATGAAGGGATCTTCAGAATACAGAGACCTGAGGTAGCAGCTCCTGTGCTGCTGGTATGAGGGGTGTGAAGAGGGCTTCTTCAAATCTGGCTGATCTGTGGCTGCTGTATCAGACTCTTGGGGCCAGGGGCAGCCAGCGTAGCATACGAGTAGCCTACAAGCTGCTCTAACTAACACCAGGGACTGGCCCAGGATGGGAGAAGCACATTTTACATTCTCATCTGCATCCTGAGCTGCTATGTTCTTTGGCCGCAGCTGAGGAGCTGGCCCCTTAAATCAGCTGAAGGACTACAGAGAGCTCAACTACTATCAAAGAAATCTTACTGAACATTCACTAGGCTTCAACGGGACCACTGTGCTTCTGAGAAAATTAGAGTGTCACTACAGCAGTAACATTTTACCTCTTCATATATTGTACATACAAGGTCATTTTAGAAGTGTGAAGCACCAATTAAAACTTTTACCCTTTAATTGTTCATGGATAATTGGTTATTTAAACTACAGGATACATGTGGTTAGCCTAATTCATCATCTTTTCAAATCAGCATAATTTCAGCCTAGCAGTCTCAGAAGGTCAAAGCAATTGAAATCAAAGAGTCAAAGAACTGGGGGGTGGGGGGTATGTTACTTTGACTGAAACACATTGTACTAAAGGACCGGTTGAACTCCTGAAGGCAAGACAAATATCAGTTTCTGAATTCTGGTCACCATTGCTATTTTGACAACAACTCTCTGAAGCAAAGGGCCTGGTTTTCTTCTAATCTATATCCGTGTACATCAGGAGTAATTCCCCTGAAGCTGCTAGCATTACACTGAGATAAATTGGTGTGATGTACATAGGATCTAGCCTATTGACTTTAAATTTTACTTTACTGGTGACTGCCACTCCATAGTTTTCCAAACAGCCATTGGCTACTGCTGGTCCATTCTATTCATAGTTCATTCTCTCAGCTGGTGGTCATGCAGCATATAATACAGGGGCCACAGAATGACAAACTTACGCATGGAAAGAAGTAGACACTGCCGAGATTAGCATTGGACACTGATTGCAAAAAACACATTCTGACTGGGTGTTTGGGCCTTATTGGCAAAGTCACAACTGTATGCCAGCTCCCAGTGAATATACAGTACAGCTATGGGCATGAAAAAGAGAGAAAATGAGAACATTTCTGTCCAACTTTCTCCTCCCTCCCTCCCTCTCTTTGATTTTAATCTCATCATTTTTAAGTCTTATTTTACCTGTAATTTCCATCCTTTCTTATTTCATATGCGAGTCCCAGGAAATCGACAAAAGTAACCCACTACTTTTTTGCCTCCACTTCTAAACTGCAACTCCCTGCAGCGAAATGAGGCAGAGAGAGGAGCTCATCCGTCCTTTCTGTATTCACTGCCAAAATGTTGGGCAAAGTACATCCTAGTGCACAGTGGGACTAGAGTGGGCCTCAGGAATAAATGTGATCATTTTCTGTTGGAAACTGTCAATTTTTCTAAGTAGGGGAAATATGTGGCCACTGGGAAGCCTGGATGTGCAGATCTGTACTGAGCATTAATAACATGGGTAGGGAGCACTATCTGTAAGGGCAGCAAATAGTGTGTTTCAACAACTGAACAGAAGGATGACAACAGCAGCAATGGCCAAGGTTTCCATGAGATGAGATTTCACCTGACTATTTTTCTACAACCCATGGAAAACCAAAGAGCCTGATTCTCCTCTCACCAGCCTCCTCTGTCCTCTTCTACTAGTAAAACACCATTAATTTCAGCATAGTTATTCCTGGTTTGTACTGCTGTTAGCAAGAGCAAAATGAGGCTCATCTTCTTGTGATCATTCCCCCTCTGCTGGCTCAGCAGCAGGTAATTAACAAACTCTTATTGACCCAGCTGTGCAGATATTTATAGAGCAAAACAATGAAGTTAAACTACAACAGTTCATTTCAAAGCACAAAATAAAAATACTGTTAGTATGGGGGAAATATTTTCAGGATACTAAGCTGGTATCAAAAACAAGAGAGCAATACAAAAAAATTTAAAAGGCTTAGAAAACACAAATGAGCCATAAGCGTCTTTGTACTGTGACAGACCCAGACCAGTGGGGTACAGGAGTCTGGTAGAGGGCAAATATACTGGTCACTGGATGAGTAGTTTTCTGTTCCCTGAGTGACCAGAGCAGGGGCTGTACTAGAATAATCAGGAACCTGCTAGAATCCTACAAATTAGGACACCTGGAGCCAATTAAGAAGACGCTGCTAGAATCAATTAAGGCAGGCTAATCAGGGCACCTGGGTTTTAAAAAGGAGCTCACTTCAGTTTGTGGTGTGAGTGTGAGGAGCTGGGAGCAAGAGGTGCAGGGTATGGGTATGGGTATGGGTATGGGTATGGGTATGGGTATGGGTATGGGTATGGGTATGGGTATGGGTATGGGTGACTGAGGCGCACAAGCGTTATCAGACACCAGGAGGAAGGTCCTGTAGTGAGAATAAGGAAGGTGTTTGGAGGAGGCCATGGGGAAGTAGCCCAGGGAGTTGTAGCTGTCATGCAGCTGTTACAGGAGGCACTATAGACAGCTGCAGTCCACAGGGCCTTGAGCTGGAACCTGGAGTAGAGGGTGGGCCTGGGTTTCCCCCAAACCTCCCAATTGACCTGGACTGTGGGTTCTTCCAGAGGGGAAGGCCTCTGGACTGTTCCCCCAACCCACATGGTGAATGTCTGAGGCAAGAAAATCCGCCAATAAGCGCAGGACCCACCAAGATAGAGGAGGAACTTTGTCACAGTACTTATATTTAAATCTTAAAATATACTGCTATCTGTAATGTCAATTTCTTATGACAAGGAATTAGCTGTCCAAGCAATCATTTTGATCCAGAACCAATGCATTATTAAAAAGAAAAGAAAATAGGTTCCATAATGGGTACAGTACATTGTGACAGAAGGAAACACCATTAAGTCTGAATGCCTTCTCCTTTCATGCTGATTATGCAGCATATTTCTTTCACTGTTCAGTCAGATGATACTATAACAGACCCTTAGTTTGTTTTCCCATGAACTATAATTGTTTTCAACAATAGTGAAATATTGCTTTGTCTTGGCAATTCTAGGAAACAAAAGTCTGCAAAGTATAAAAGATTCCTATTTATATACAACATAGTACCATTGGTTTCAAAATAGATCATCCAGATACTGCTGTATTTAACTGGATGTTTAATTTTTCATTTTCTTCTCATCATCAGTATTATCAATACTGGAGTTGTCTATAAGGCAAATATCACTGGAGTCTAGGTGCACTTTATAGTCATTAGGGAAATACTAAATATCTTTACTTTTGCAGTTGTCAGCACTAGATGAGTCCGTTTCCTGAGTCAGGGTCAGAGCTAGCAGATTGCAACCGGTGCCAGGGAGACGGACTGGATGACCTCATGCAGTCTTTTCCATCTATTCTGTCTTTGATTCTAAGGTAAGATCTCTTTGTCCATTAGAAATACTAGATCCAGTTTTGCAGGGCTAAATCATTTCTTCCTCAGGCACAGTTCTCATTGATGTTAGTGGGAGTTTTGGTGTCTGATTCAAGTTTGAAGGATTTAGCCCACAGTTAATCGTGTTCTTAAAGGCTAAAGTCAACTTCTTCACATTAAAAACTAGTATCTCTCAATTACTATATAAGGCTGTACTTAAAGAACCTTAAAAAGAACAGGAGTACTTGTGGCACCTTAGAGACTAACAAATTTATTAGAGCATAAGCTTTCGTGGACTACAGCCCACTTCTTCGGATGCATACAGAGTGGAATAAATATTGAGGAGATATATATACACACATACAGAGAGCATAAACAGGTGGGAGTTGTCTTACTAACTCTGAGAAGCCAATTAAGTAAGAGAAAAAAAACTTTTGAAGTGATAATTACAATCTACATATCACACAGACTATGCTGAGAGACTGTGTCACACACTCTCAAAGAAACTGCGAAACCACCTGATCAGCATCCTATACAGCAAACAGGGAAAGATTAAGAATGAGCTCTCAGAACTGGATACTCTCATAAGAAACCAACCTTCTACACAAACTTCCTCATGGATAGACTTTACAAAAACTAGACAAGCCATTTACAAGACAAACTTTGCCTCTCTACAAAGGAAAAAGGACACTAAACTATCTAAACTGCTACATGCCACAAGCAGCCACAACAGTAGTTCCCTTAACCCACCCAGCAATATTGTTAATCTTTCCAGCTATACTCTTAGCCCAGCAGAAGAGTCTGTCCTATCTCGGGGCTTCTCCTTTTGTCCCTCCAGACCCATGAATATGATACAGTTCTGCGGTGACCTAGAATCCTACTTTCTACGTCTCCGACTCAAAGAATATTTCCAACATACCTTTGAACAGCATACTAACCCACAGAATTCCCCCTACCAGCACTACAAAAAAAAAAGGATTCTGCGTGGACTCCTCCGGATGGTTGAAACAACAGACTGGATTTCTACATAGATTGCTTCCGTCAACGTGCAAAGGCTGAAATAGTGGAAAAGCAACATCACTTGCCACATAACCTCAGCAATGCTGAACACAACGCCATCTACAGCCTCAGAAACAACCCTGACATCATAATCAAAAAGGCTGACAAACGAGGTGCTGTCGTCATCATGAATAAATTGGAATATGACCAAGAGGCTGCTAGACAGCTCTCTAACACCACATTCTACAGGCCATTATCCTCTGATCCCACTGAGGATTACCTAAAGAAACTACACCATATGCTAAAAAAACTCCCTGACAAAGCACAGGAACAAATCTGTACAGACACATGCCTAGAACCCCGACCAGGGGTATTCTATCTGCTACCCAAGATCCATAAACCTGGAAATCCTGGACGCCCCATCATCTCAGGCATTGGCACCCTAACATCAGGCTTGTCTGGTTATGTGGACTCTCTCCTCAGACCCTACGCTACCAGCACTCTCGGCTATCTTCGAGACACCACTGACTTCCTGAGGAAACTACAATCCATCGGTGATCTTCCAGAAAACACCATCCTGGCCACTATGGACATAGAAGCCCTCTACACCAATATTCCACATAAAGATGGACTACAAGCTATCAGGAACAGTATCCCCGATAACGTCACAGCTAACCTGGTGGCTGAACTTTGTGGTTTTGTCCTCACCCACAACTATTTCACATTTGGGGACAATATATACCTTCAAGTCAGCGGCACTGCTATGGGTACCCGCATGGCCCCACAATATGCCAACATTTTTATGGCTGACTTAGAACAACGCTTCCTTAGCTCTCGTCCCCTAACGCCCCTACTCTACTTGCGCTACATTGATGACATCTTCATCATCTGGACCCATGGAAAAGAAGCCCTTGAGGAATTTCACCATGATTTCAATAATTTCCATCCCACCATCAACCTCAGCCTAGATCAATCCACACAAGCGGTCCATTTCCTGGACACTACTGTGCTAATAAGCGATGGTCACATCAATACCACCCTATACCGGAAACCTACTGACTGCTACATTTACCTACATGCCTCCAGCTTCCATCCAGGACACACCACACGATCCATTGTCTACAGCCAAGCTCTAAGATATAACCGCATTTGCTCCAATCCCTCAGATAGAGACAAGCACCTACAAGATCTCTATCAAGCATTCTTAAAACTACAATACCCACCTGCTGAAGTGAAAAAACAGATTGACAGAGCCAGACGAGTACCCAGAAGTCACCTCCTACAAGACAGGCCCAACAAAAAAAATAACAGAACACCACTAGCTGTCACCTTCAGCCCCCAACTAAAACCTCTCCAGCGCATCATCAGAGATCTACAACCTATCCTGAAAGATGATCCTTTGCTCTCACAGATCTTGGGAGACAGACCTGTCCTCGCTTACAAACAACCCCCCAACCTAAAGCAAAACTCACCAGCAACCACACATCACTGAACAAAACCACTGACCCAGGAACCTATCCTTGTAACAAAGCTCGATGCCAACTCTGTCCACATATCTATTCAAGTGACATCATCATAGGACCTAATCACATCAGCCATACCGTCAGGGGCTCATTCACCTGCACATCTACCAATGTGATATATGCCATCATGTGCCAGCAATGCCCCTCTGCCATGTACATTGGCCAAACCGGACTGTCTCTCCACAAAAGAATTAATGGACACAAATCTGACATCAGGAATCATAATACTCAAAAACCAGTGGGAGAACACTTTAACCTGTCCGGTCATTCAATGACAGACCTGCGGGTGGCTATATTACAACAGAAAAACTTCAAAAACAGACTCCAACGAGAGACTGCTGAGTTGGAATTGATATGCAAACTAGACACAATCAACTCAGGATTGAATAAGGACTGGGAATGGCTGAGCCATTACAAACGTTGAATCTATCTCCCCTTGTAAGTATTCTCACACTTCTTATCAAACTGTCTGTACTGGGCTATCTTGATTATCATTCAAAAGTTTTTTTTTTCTCTTAATTGGCCTCTCAGAGTTAGTAAGACAACTCCCACCTGTTTATGCTCTCTGTATGCGTGTATATATATCTCCTCAATATTTATTCCACTCTGTATGCATCCGAAGAATGGGCTGTAGTCCACGAAAGCTTATGCTGTAATAAATTTGTTAGTCTCTAAGGTGCCACAAGTACTCCTGTTCTTTTTGCGATACAGACTAACATGGCTGCTACTCTGAAACCTGTTAAAGAACCTTGATAGCTCCAGTTAGCTTCCCCGGAGACTTATAGGGGAGTTTTGTAAAGGAAAAGTATCTCCATTCCTGAGATGAGTCAGTCTCTTGAATTCTTTGTTAGACTGATGCTGAAACGAATGTACAGAAATGATTTTGCAACATTTAATTAAAAATAGTTTCTGATTTTTAAAAATCTTTATTAAAGGAGCCACATATTTTAACTGTAGATCAGACATCAATATTTTGCATTTATCTTCTTGGCTATCAACCTCCAATATTTTCAGAAACAAAATGTAGATATAGATAGTTCAACAAATACCATGCTCCTCCTGAATAGCCTTGTGACCTTTCAGTGCTGCCACTTCCCCATGCACTTTCAGTTATGGAAAAGATAATTTATTTCTGTATGGTCAAATGCCTTCTCCACTTCTAAAGAAGGCATCCTCAGTGCTCCTTGCATTGGGCTGATCAACTGCAAGTTGAACAACATGCATTTATTTATCCCTTGGTTTTCTACTGACAGTCAGTAATCCTATGACTCCAGGTGCTGGAACTTTACAAAAACCACTGAATACCAAGAGACTTGTGATGAAATCACAAGCGTTGGGAATCTCCAAACATCCTGCATGGGTTGACCCCTGAGACTGCATGGAGTCCCAGTGGCTGCAGGGCTTCACATTGGCACAGTGGTCTGATCATATGGAGCTCACTGGGGGATCAGGGCCAAAGTCAGGAATGCAACATAGGATGACAGTCAAGGAAAGCAGCAGAAGCACCAGTGAAGGAGGTACATCCACTCAGCTAGATACAGTATTTGCCTAGTTTTACAACAGGCTACATAAAAAGCACTAGCAAAGGCAGTACAAACTAACATTTCATAGACAATGAGTTGTTTATACTGCTCTGTATACTATACGCTGAAATGTAAGTACGGTATTTATATTCCAATTGAGTTATTTTATAACTATATGGTATAAATTAGAAAGTAAGCAATTTTTCAGTAATAGTGTGCTGTGACACTTTGGTATTTTTATGTCTGATTTTGTAAGTTTTTAAGTGAGGTGAAACTTGGGGATACACAAGACAAATCAGACTCTTGAAGGGAGTACAGTAGTCTGGAAAGGTTGAGAGCCACTGGTCTACACAAACCACTTAATGTGCAGTATGACATTGCATTTGGTTTGAGCATTGGCCTGCTAAATCCAGGGTTGTGAGTTCAATCCTTGAGGGGGCCACTTAGGGATCTGGGGCAAAATCAGTACTTGGTCCTGCTAGTGAAGGCAGGGGGCTGGACTCGATGACCTTTCAGGGTCCCTTCCAGTTCTATGAGATAGGTATATCTCCATATATATTTAACAAATCACACCCCCATAAAGCGCATCACCCCAACATCTAGACAAGCCCATAGTTACACAGTCATCCTACTTCATACACACTACGCTACAAGCCAGATTTTGCTCTGTTACGCCACTGAAATCAGGTATGATTCCACTGAGGTTAGTGGAATTATTCTGAATTTACATCAGTTTAACTGAAAGAAAAATCGAGCCCCTGATCATGCATGATAACATCAAGGTCACTGGGTGTGCGCCTGTCTGTCTACCTACAATCAAAGAGTCATTATGCACATTGCCACTTCATAATCTAAGTGTAGGGGGAAACTGATGATCACGGATGCTGTTTTGTGACACTCATGGTATGTGAAAGTATACCTGTGAATTGAGTCGATCTAGAAAAACTAAGCTAAAACACAAGGAGCCAGTTCTTGCCCTGGGCTGGGCAGGGGCATGCTGGGGGGAGAAGATGGTGGTGGGACCTGAGCTGATCACCTTAGCAACAGTATGGCAGGATACTGAACACTCAATGGAGTGCTACAGGACTGGCTCCTGTGCACTGAAGTGCTACAGCGCCAAGGGTTGCTGATCAGGGATGCAGCTAGGTCTTGGCCAGATACCACGTATGCTGGAGGAAGGTGTGCAATCTTTTCCTTTTTTAAAAGGAGAAGCAGTGTGCAACCTACCACATAGTCATCCCAGTCACCATGAGCAATCCTGCCTGCCCAATCATACCATCAGAAACTAAAGGCAGGATATAGACCTAAATAAGCTAATCAGTAAGGATGGGCAAATCACTGGAGATAAAATTAGAATGGATTCAAGTCTTGCCCAAAACCCAGATCAAACCCAAATTTTTCTGATGTTCAAAGAGTCCAATCAACTACTTAGTGCACCTCTTCATATTCTGGTGTTGATTGGAACTCAAAAGACAGCTAGAAAGCCTGTTCTGGCCCAGCCAAAACCACAAAGCACTGGAAGTCTCACACATACTGGCCATCCAAATTTTCCAGACCAAAGGCACTAAACCAAGCTTGAACAAGTATTCAAACATTTGGATGTCTGACTGAACTGATGAACCATATGAAGTTTGTCCAGCTCTAATCAAGACTATTTATGATTTCCAGTTTTAAAATACACAAGCTCCCTCCGATCTCTACATCATGAAATGTATTGTTTCAGCTTAAGTCCTTTAGCATTTCAAATCATTTAAAGTCAGATGTCATCTGTTCTGTGAAACACTGCTAAGGCCATTTCTTTGTCTCTTAAATCCTCAGAAAATGTGAGCGCATTTGAAGAATGCATATCACCATTTATGTGGAATTGTATAATGCATGCAATGTGGTTATGTCCCGGTACTATTTCAAAGGCTTTTATATTGTTTTGTTTCTCTTAGTACATAAATGTTTATCATACATCTCACACTAAGCAACGCTGATGTAATCGAAGGTCCTGGGGCACCTTTAAGATGAACAGAAGTATTGGGAGCATAAGCTTTCCGTGGGTAAGAAAGAACCTCACTCATGAGGTTCTTACCCACGGAAAGCTTATGCTCCCAATACTTCTGTTAGTCTCAAAGGTGCCCCAGGACCCTCTGTTGCTTTTTACAGATTCAGACTAACACGGCTACCCCTCTGATGCTGATGTAATCATGACTGATTCTTTTCTGAATATAGCCAAAAGCATTAATTGCATGAATAAGAAAACCAGTGCATATACTTACGCCACAATACCAGAGAGGTGAAACATTTCTGCAGTGAGATAGGATAGGTAACTGTACAGGAAGACAAAGAGGGGTTCAATTACACGGATATTCTTGGTAAATCGTGTGGTAAAGGCAGCAATCATCCCGAATAAAAGGCCTACCAAGACCCCTCCTATTCCAACCACAAAAAATTTCCCAATTCCTGCAAACACATCCACAGTTTTGATTGTTGACATTTCGCAAAAGGATCTAAACAGCTTGTACAGCACCTAGAAGAAAAATAAAAGGAAGAAGAGAGAGAAACAAACATTAGCTAGAGATGACCGCAGGCAACAGACACACCATTAAATGTTTGTGACGCTTCTGCCGATGTGGTGAAATGCTTCCCTAGTGTTGTGACAAAGACACTGTGTTCTTGTTATCAATGGGTTTTGCCTCATAAGTACATCATCTACCCTATGGCCCTGCAAGGATTTCCAAGAAAAGATAAAGCAGCCTAAGCCTTGGTTCTTGGGGCTTCAATGGATGTGGGAGGCCCTACCAGGAGCTTGGTCAGGTGTAAAGGCATACAGTTTCCTCACGGGCTGCCCTAGACCCCCTGTGGATCCCTGGGAAATAACAGGGTTTCTCCAAGGCCTATCACATGGGAGACAAACCCCACCCTTCCCATAGAATGATACCGAAGGGTTGTTCTGCAAGGAGATCTTCATGGAGATTTTCTCCCTCTAAGACTCCACTGGAGATTTGTTATATGAAAGAAACTAGCAATAAGAATTTGCCTGTGGGATAAAATGTCTGAATTTAATGGTTCCAATTAGACTATGAAGCTCACCCCTCGCTCATATGAATGAACGGGGGAAGAGATGAACTCCTACCTTTGCTGCTGCTCCATGAAGGATTATAAATACAGACACATTGATATTGTATATCTATAATCAAAGCATTTAAATACATACTATTTCTCACTATCTTCCTTTTACTCACATGTCAGTGCAGTTAAAATCCTAAATATTAACAGTAACTCCATCAAGTCAAATTTTGGTTGTACATCAGGCTGTTGATGCAGCCAATGATACCAGCAGTCTTATACCAATCACTGAAAGCAATGAGGGCACTATCATGAGTGGTGAATCTGGTGTACCAACTTTCTGGCATGCAGATAGGACCGGACCCAATGCCCGCTGAAGTCAAGGCAAATTATTCCATTGACATCAATGGGCTTTGCAATAGACCCTGAATATTCCTGAAGTGGGGAGCTTTGCAGAGATGTCGGACACCAAGGGACTTGCCCGAGGTCATACAGGAAGTCTTTGGCAGGACAGGGAATTGAATGTGCGTTTCCTGAGTGCCAGGCTAGCACTAACCACAGGACCATCCTTCCTCTGTACACTAAATACCAACATAAGGGATAGAACTTACCACTGTAACAGCATCATTTAGGAGCGATTCTCCAAAAACCAAAATGTGAAGCTTTTCATTGACATGTATCTCTTCAAACACAGATAACACTGCTACAGGATCCACCGCAGCAATCAGACTGCTAAACCAGAGATTATGGAGCAACGATATATCCTGCAGGTGAAAGGATTTCACTTGGCATATCCCATACAGTGAGAAGCCAATCCCAAACACATTCCATATAGTTCCCACTACAGCATAAAGAAGAATAGTCCCAATGTTCTCAAAAAAGGGACGACTGGGCATGAAGTACCCTGCGTCAAGGACTATAGGTGGCAGTAAATAGAGGAAAAAGATATCACTGTCCATGACTGGTGGGGACTTGTCATTTAAGCCATAGATGATTCCTCCCATGATGAGCCCCACAAATATCAATAAGCAGCTTTCCGGCACAACTGACGGCAGCTTGTTAAACAGATGAAAAGCTGGTGAACAGTAAAGAGATGACATCATTATCCAGAATCCATATAATATGTTGACATAATCATTTCATCACACATTTTTATAATACAAAAGAGGAATCGCTCCACATTGTCATTTTTAGCAGAGAGCATTGTGGGGTGTGAACTGATGCTGTTTATCATAAATAATAATTTTCCAACTTAATACCAGTAGGATTCTTTAGGTGAGCATGAAGTGAATTTAAAAAAAGCTGTAAACGTTGGCAAAATGAAAAGCTAATAAATAAATAGCATCCTATAGCACCTTTCATCCAGGAAGATCCCAAAGTGCTTTACAGCTTTATATACTCTGTTGAAACAGCCACATCTGGGGTGAAACACAGCCATTTTGCTACACCACATCAGTAGACAACATTTTTTTAAAGAGAAGCTGAAGAATAGCATATAGGATTCAAAATATGAGGGAAAATTTAGGTAGGTGAAGTATATTTACCTAAGTTGGAATTTGGCTAGCATGCCTCTAATTTTGCCAAAAGTGCCAGGAGATTTTTAATAACCACACTTGGCATATTCCTCAATTCATCACAACAAAAGGTTAAAATCTAAATATTTTAGACAACAGTACAGTAGGCACTGAAAATACTCTACCTAAGATAAGTATACGTGAAGGAATTCAGGATAACAGATGGCATAGGGTCTAAATAGCATACTCTCTTCAGCACTACAAAAGTGGAGAGCAACAGTTCTTTTTTTTTTTTAATTGTGTTTCATGTTTCCAACTAATGTTCTTTGTCAGAGATAACCTTCTTATTAATTATAAAGGAGGCCATTTTAATATTCACTAATCATTAGCTCTTTAAACAGAATACAACATTGTGAAAAGTGAGCTCAGCACCTCCGGACAAGCGGTGCATCCAGCTACTTTGCACAGATCTAGACTTTAAAGAGAAATTCATACAATACAAGTCATGAAAAGAAATAAACTGAAATAAACCAAACTGAAATGGAAAAATTAGAAAAAAATCTTATTAATCATTATTTGTATTTTATGTTTATATTACCAGAACTGGGCCCCTAGAGTACTAGGTGCTATACAGACTTAAAACAAAAGACTATCTCTGCTCCAAAGACCTTACAATGTAAATAAGCATCAGATATTTCATATTTCTGAATAATTAAATTAAGGTTAAGGGGCTTCTGCAGTACTAATGGATTTCATAGCCTGTATTTATTATTTCCCTTCTTATAACATATTACTCTTAGGCCAAATTATTCATTGTGATGGGCCTGATCCAACCTACTCCTCATTCTTAACTCCCATTGGCATCAATGGAGACCTGAGTGCAGAAAAGTTGCGAAAGCAGGCACATAATTCAGGATTATTATTCACTTTTGTAATTTGTCACTCCAGTTATATAATTACTCAATTATTCCCATTATCCTTTCTGGACTTTCCTCTCCCCTGGATACGTGTGTGCAGTTCTTAAGTTTTGCATGTATAAACTTACACATGGCTTTGGAAATCTCACTGTCATTTGCAGCTGCAGTATTA
Organism: Trachemys scripta elegans; assembly: GCF_013100865.1. NCBI lineage: Eukaryota > Metazoa > Chordata > Testudines > Emydidae > Trachemys > Trachemys scripta. The sequence continues at coordinate 27,550,542 of NC_048306.1, read as the reverse complement.
CAAGTTGACAAGCAATTGTGTGGGGTTTTTTTTCCATTTGCAAATATGGCAATTTAATTTACAGTACTCTATTGAAACCCAGAGCCGGCGAGCAGGGCCAGGTTCACACACAGGGAAAGTCTCACACTCAGCTGCAAGATGCTTAGCGTTTGCTTACAAGAAAGCCTCACAAACCCTGTGTGTCTGTGTGTGTGGAGGGGGGAAAAGGGGAGATAAAGAAACAATCAGCCCAGAGGGCTATCTAGTTTGGTATCCTGTCTACAAGCAGCCCTACCTGATGCTGCAGAGATGAAATGCAGTCAGTTTGAGCAGCACAGTACCATAAAGGGAGAAAGTTGTTCTCTTCTATCTAGCCCAAGATTTAAAAATATTATTGATATCTCACTTCCCACCTGAGTGTCCCCAGGATATGAGAAGCTGGCTGGGAGTGGGAAGTGCATGTGTTGACTGTCTTTCCCAGCCTAGGGCAATTCAGTCAGGCACTGGGCAGGATGGGGCACTCAGAGACTTTGGAAACTTCACAGACCAATTTAGGATGGGGAAGGTTTTAGGCAAGGACTTTCCACCCTAGCTGGGGTTTGACGAACAGATGCCCAATGCAAGGAAGTTCTCAGAGTATCCCTCCCCTGTCTGAGCTCGGCCCCGCTGCTCTTCCTCCTGCTGCAGCCCAGAAGAAACATGGCTCCTTACCTATTTTGGCCAGAGAAGCTAGCATGATCCAGAGCGTTATTTCAAAGGGGACCTGCACATGATGATAATCCAGGGAGAAGAAGACTGTGTGCACAGAGGATTCATTATCCTGGGCTTCCTGGGACCCCCAGCTGGCATTCTCTGGGCCACTGTCCTCGAGGGGCAGCAGCAGCGATGGTCCCTGGAGTGCACTGACCACGGGAGCACCCAGCAGCAAGGAAAAGCAGGGACCCAGCATCCATCCTGCTGCAGCCTCCCATCCCAGCCTCTGCCTCTCCATGTGCCCTGGGAGCCGTCCGCTCTGGAAAGTTGGTGGCTGGCTGCTTCCCCGCTCCTGGCTGCTGCTGCGGCTGCTGCTGCTGCTCTGATCCTGAGTGGCTGGGCAGGGCTCCTGCCTAACAGGCCCTGCAGAATGCAGCCTGCCCTATTTGCGTGGGTGGGTGTGAAGGCAGGAGCCACTGAGCAGCCCAGCGAATCCCAACCCCCAGAGAGCCGGGGAGCAGGGCCAGGTTCGCACACAAGAAACGTCTGCACTCAGCCGCAAGGTGCTTAGCATTTGCTTACAGGAAAGCCTCACAAACCCTTAGTGTGTGTGTGTGTGTGATTCTGTGAGTGTACGGGGGAAGGGGGGAGATTAAAGCAGGATCCTTACCGTTTTGGGCCTCAGCCACCCAAATTCCACTGCCTAAATGGAGAACAAGTGTAACTGCTCCTTCTGCACCCCCAAACCCCAGACACGGAGGCAACAGCAAAACCTGGATCCTCCAGCACTGTTGGAGGTGCCTGGTTTCAGGCCCCAGCCCCCCAGTTCTAGTGCTTACACATAATACTGGTATAGATGATACCTTTGCCCAATGCCTCTTCCCTTTGGTAAACCAAATGCAAATCAGAGTATCCACCAAAAGGAACTACAACCAGCTAATACGATCACTTAACAAAGCATGCAACTGGAGGGGCTAGGATGGAGGGCATCTCAATAATAAATTCCAGCAATAGCTTGTCGTCTTCTGCTGCGGTCAGGAGCAGAAGCGAGAGCTATTTCTGTGTTTACTTTTCATGCTAGGCACTCAGCTACCACAGGGATGGGAGTGGGGAGGGGAATAAAAAATGGAGAGAGAGAGAGAGAGAGAGAGATGTCATTAACTACCATCTCTGAACTTCAGGGGCTTTTGATTACTTGGCCATTTCTTCTCAGAACAGTTCCTTGCACTGCAGTGGCCGGTGTGGCCATTGGGAAGGTTCAGGGATAGGTATCCACTGACCTTAGGGGCTACTCTCGCACTCATTTTGGGAAGCAGGGTATTTGTTTGACACATTATCAGACACATTAATAAAATGGAGGGCAAAACGCAGAAGGCCAAATTCCTCCATGATTTAGTTTCACTAGAAGCAGTGATGTTTCACGAGGAATGAATTTAGCCCATACAGCACAAACAATTAAAATATGGGGGCCCCAGGCTGCTGCTGGACTAATCGATGACCCATTTTGGTGCCCAAAGGACACCAAACCTGAGCTGCTAATGACATATTGGTGATCCATTTTTTCTGTAATGGAGAGCTAAATGGGAGACCAAAATCACATGTGTATGTACTCTTGTTTGTCAATAGCACACAATGTCCCAATTTCTGATATTATTTTGTAGGTCAGAATAATAAACAGGAATCTTGGGAAGCAGTGATACATTCTGAAAATCACACTCCACCTACCCCCATTTAACACTGTTTATCAGCTTTTATACTGTGCCTTTAACAGAAATTTCTACCTTGACTAGAGAAAATGCTGTCTTGACATCTGGGCAAACTGAGATTTCAAGAGTTTTGGCAAAAAATTCTCCCTTCGTGTGGAAAAAAATGACAGAAGGGAAGGAAATCCTACAGGGTTCCCTTTATGCATTTCTCCATAATCATTCCTTGGGGTGGGGAACAAGGCCCCTCACAGTTTGGAACAAATGGGGGTTAAGCATATGTGCACTGTTCCTTTAAATATTAAGCAGGAAGTTTGGTGGCAGGGGACTGAAGTGATCTAGGCAGAAGCTTTACAGTGAAACTAATAAAGAGGCAGAAAAGTCTTGAGAACATGCTAATAAATGTCCTTGTTCAGTGTCAGAAGAAAGTGACTCTGTGATCATTTACCAGGGTGTTCTGCCTCCAGAACCCACAGATTCTGGGATAACTCTAGGACTAGGGTGACCATATTTCCCAAAGTAAAAACGAGACACCATGTAGGGTGGCTCGAGCCACCTGCAGTTGCCACTCGCCTGAGCCCCGTGCTTCCCAGGGCTAGGCTGACCAAATAGCAAGTGTGGAAAAATCAGGATGGGGGTGGGGCGTAATAGGAGCCTATGTAAGAAAAAGCCCCAAATATCGGGATTGTCCCTATAAAATCAGGACATCTGGTCACCCTAGCTGGGGTTGAGCACCCGAGCCCTGCGCCGTCTGAGGCTGGGGCTGACTGCCCAGGTCCCATGCTCCCCAGGGCTGACAGTCCGAGCCCTGCCATCCAGTGCCTTGTGTGCCACCCAGTGCCTCGTGAGCCACTCGCTCTCCCCCCCCCAAAAAAATGTTCCTCTGCACCCCCTGGGGGTGTACACTCCATTTTGGGGGGGAAACTGGGCATTTGTTCCATTTGCTCTTGCCAGCTCATCATCAGTTGTCAAGAGCAAATTGGAGTGTCAGAGAGATGCCCACAAATGCCCATTTTTGCCAACAAAATGTCAGGACATCCAGGACAGGGCTTAAAAGGGGGACTGTCCCAGCCAAAACTGGACGTATGGTTGCCCTACCTAAGAGGCCAGGACCACCTGCACCAGCTATGAGTCCTCTCTCTGGTTCCTAGACGTCTTCCACTGGACCCCTTCTCACAAAGTTAGGTTCTTCCACAGGGAAGAGGCTATGGAGAAGTTAAAATGCCCCAGAATGCATGAAGTTTTGAGTAGATTCCCTGCAGATTTGGGAAGGATGAGGTCCATCTCTCTGACACTCTGCCCACCTTCTCCCCATGTGCAGGAACCATCCCCTCTGTAAGGTCTGAGAAAAAGGAAATGGTGCTGCAGAGATGAATGATTGCCCCTCCTGGTCACTCCACTTTGGACAGGGATGGGTCCCTGTCCGCATGGGAATCCCAGGGGATGACTGAGACCTTCATTGTTTTCAGCAAAGAATAATTAAAAAAAACCATCAAAACCAGAACTTCTCCAGAAATTTGCATCTCTTGATTTCTGTGCTAGGGAAATAACAGAGGCACTCACAGTTCCCCCTTAATTACCACATTAACTGAGCTCAGGGTGTCTGCAGTCTCTTTTGATTGGGGTTCCCTCTCAAATACAGCACGTGCCATTATAAACTAGAAGTTTGGTGCCCAAGTGCCCACAGTAACCAAAAGGGTCTTGAGCCCCTGAGACCCTACTGGAGCTTGATATCGCTATGGTAGTGTAAAACTTCCCTAAGCTGGTCTCTGGAGGTTTCCCTCTGCATAGGGAATCCCCGGTTGGCTCAAAGACACCATACTCGCTATTACCTCAACCCCCATCCTGGCTGAGGGTGCCGGTGGCATGGCTGGGAGTAAGGGGATAGAGCTGGTAAGGGGACTGCTGCAGGCCATTTGACACTCAGTCCAACTTAATCTTCAGGCTGCTTTAAGTTGTACTTGGGGACTGGCCTAGCACTCACCAGCCTTAGGATCATGGAAGCACAAAGGTTGTCAAAAGCCCCCTTTGTATCCCTTCCCCTTCCTCCTGAGCTGTGCTGAGTGCTCCTGTAGCATAGCCCAGCATCCTGGGAGCATCTTCTTAGAGTCAGGAGATCCTGCAGTACAGCAATAACTGCAGACAGCCAAGGGCCCAAGGGAGCTAAGAGTCAGGGCAGACACAGACCTCCGCATGTAGAGCCATGACTTTGGCACATCCCCCAAGGAAGCACACGATAGATCTTGGTTGATCCGTGGCTATGGGGGGCCAAAATTTGGCCTTTTGTGACAGGGCAACACCTTTTCCCTCTGACAGATCAATATGGGGAAAAGCCCTTGACAGGGCCGGCTCCAGGCACCAGCATAGGAAGCAGGTGCTTGGGGCGGCCAATTCAAAGGGGTGGCACATTCGGGTCTTGGGCAGCAATTCAGCGGCGGGTCCCTCATTCCCTCTCCCTCTTTGAGCTGCCGCCGATTTGCCGCCAAAAAGGAAGAGAGGGAGGACCCGCTGCCGAAGTGCCGCCGAAGAAGCAGCGCGATTTAGCTTCCGCCGTTCGTCTTCTTTTTTTTTTCTGAGCCGGCCTTGGCCCTTGAGGGAAATGTCAGAGTTTTCGTCTCCCCTGGGTCCCTCTTGACTTGAGTGTTTTTCTATGTCAACCATAACAGTGGCAAAGAGTAATGAACACAGTTCCATTTTTCACCAAAGATCTCTATGTTTACAAAGATTAATTCTCACAACAAACCTGCATAATTATTAATTCTACTCCTTTTACAGAAGAGTAAACTGAGGCACAGACAATAAGATGAGACACCCAAAGCTACCCAGTAAGTTAGTGTTAGAGCTAACAGAACAAGGAGACTTGGCCCCAAGTCACGCTTCTCCTTATGAGGTAATCTCCACCCAGCAGAAGAGTCTGGTTATGAAATTTGGGTTTGGAAAACTTGCTCTGTTTTTGGTGAGCCAGGTAATTAAAGCTTTGTGAAACAAAAGAATCAGTTTTGATTTTTGCTACTTCTAGGAAAATGCAAGAGTTGTTTTTTCCAGTTCACTTTCACCCATGTTCATCCTAAGCAAAAACAGAAAGGTTTGCATCACAGCAGAGGGCAGAGCTACAGAGCAGAGCTCAGTACTGCTTGCTGCAAAATATTTTACCAGACAAATCAATGCCCATTTAATTAATTGCAACAAACAAAAATAGCAGTTAGAAAAGGGAAAGTGTGGAGGGAATATCAGAGGGAAATAATGTTAAAATTTGCTTCATGTGGCTACTTAAAAATAAAAAAATATTTTAGGGCAAATGCTTAAAACCAGAAGCTTGAGATGTATGCAAAAATTGCAAGTGCGATTTCATGACAACTTATAAATGCAACATTACCTAAATTGCACAAAAAAATTGCCTCTCTGAATAACACAAAGTGTACTGTGGGAAATAATCATATCTGAGAAAAGAATGTGAAACATTTTTTACCGATATCTATTGGAGTTTTGAATGAATTTGCTTCACTTGTACTCTCAGACTTCTGTGATCATGGCCCTGATCCTACAATGAACTCCAAGCAGGTAGAGCCCTGTGCCCACATGAAGTCTCCGAACTCCAATAACTGCAGTCTTGGGGCTTCTGTGTGCAATTACACCCTGATCCTGCAAAGACTGACACATGCGCTCAACTTTTCCCACTGATATCCTCAGCCTAATCACTGATTTACTTTGCCAATATATCTAGAGACATAATGAAAGGGTCTTCATAATGTTTAATTTTGAGTGCGATCTTAGTGGTTCTTTGTGAGTCTTAGAACTTGTTTTAGCATTTCATTAAGATGATGTATTTTTATTTTTTGAACGGTTCTATTTTGAAGTTTGACACAAATCAGTCTACTAATTCCCTCAAGAATTTAACTATTCAGTCATCACCTTTTATTGTGGATTCATTTCTCTGTAAAGTCAAAGTCTGATTTTTTCTAAAGCCTGCAGTATGTAGATATTTATTCCTCTTGTTTTAATGGGTATTGAACCATATTGAACCACGTTTTAATGGGAGTACCATTTGGTCATATGTTTATTGATGTGCTTTTACTTTTTCTGATGTCATAGTCTTTCCCCATATTCATAGAGTTCTAGGGCCAGATTCGATCCCCTTACTCATGGTGACTAGTACCTTGCTCCACAGGCAGCCCCACTGAAATTAAATGGCATTACTAGAAGAGTAAAGTACTATTTAATATGAAAAAGGTTATCAGAATCTGGGCTCATGCGATTAAATTATTGAATTAAGTTAATCATTTTAACAGGTCCTATATGATACTCCTTAATTTCATTAGTGCCAACGTCTTCTTGTTCCTTACTTTTACAGTAAAGAAAAGAATGGGTCAGGGGGGAGGACTTACGATTTTATCCCTTCTGGCTCTTAGTTCTGCTGTTCTGGCATTGATACGTACAGTATTAGGCACAGCTGGGCGTATAACTCATAACTTTTATTCTTCACTATGTATATGACACATCATGTAGTGAAACCCAAATAGCCTATGCGACACCATATAATTTACATCAGCTACTGAAATTCATGCCTCGTATCATTCTGAGTAAAACAGATACATTATACATGGAAATGACTCATCAATAATGTTTTTTTACCTATGCTCCCAGAAGGTCTTTCCAGGGCATTCAGACCCTGATCCAGCAAAGCACTTAAGCATGTGCTTAATTTTAAGCACATGAGCAGTGCCACTGAAATCAATGGAATTACTCACATGCTTATAGTTCAGCACACGCTTGTGTGCTTTTTTGGATCCGGACCTTATTGCTCAAATGGAGAAATGCTAACCTCCATTTAGGTAATTATGTTTACAGTAGCTGACAGAAGTAAAATATATGGCTTCTGTTTTCACTTAAATTGGTTCGTTCTGTTATGTTGGGCCCAGAATGCATTTTTAACTGGGAAATGCTCCATCCGTCTCTCAAGCCAGAAGTACTAAAGTAAAGCAGCAAAACAAAAGCTCCTTATGCTTTGCCTGTGTTTCTTACCAAACAGGTGTGTTTTGCAAAAATAAAGTCACTGTAACATATTAACCTCCATAGTGTTGATTTTTAAACATGATTTTTACTTACTAACAACAGCATAAAAACATAGGAGACAACATAAGCCCGTGCAATCCCCAACTATAGAGTTCTGAACAAAAGATTTTGTTTTAACACCATGGTGTTGATGCTTTATAAAATATTATTTTTTAAAAATCCTTTCCCAAGTGAAAGATGTTATCTTGTGTGTGCCTTGCTGGCTTTTTGAAACCAGGCACCATTGTGCCCAAACTTGTATTGAATGCACACATGCTGCATCCATCTCCAAAGTGAATCCCATTCAGGCCATCCTAAGACTTATACCATCCCACCATGCTGGCTGGTGATCTCTGATGAGAACACTACAGTCCCAGCCCCAGCCAATCCCAGCCTCCAAGAATGAAATGTCCTGTTGCCTCCCAGCCTATAGGAGCCCTCAATGCTGTCCTTCTGGTCACTGCCCTGTGAACGCAGAGAAGCCATTTCCACATTGCAGCTGAGCTACATTAATTTGTCTGCTGCTGATCTCATATGCTCCCTGTGGATCTCATGGGAGGATAAACCTGTACGTGTTCATTAATCTATAGTGACTTCTCTTGAAATCCCACATGTACAAAGAATTTGAACTAATGCAAAATTACGCTGAGCAAACTACAGACATGTTAACAAGAAATGAGCAAAGAAAAAAATAAATCAAGAGGAGACATACATTATCTGTATCCCAAGATTCTCTGACAATCTGAAAGGTGCGCAGATTTTATACTGTGCTCTGCGCAGACTTTATACTGTGCTCTGCACAGACTTTAGGGACCATTTCTGCATATATTAACAACATGAGAATTATACCTGTTGATAACAGCTGATTTTACTTTTCAGGAATTTGGAGAGCCGAGTATTACAGAGAGATCTGAAATGTAATGAATTACTTGCTTCTAAACCTTCTCCCTGCCTAGTATCCCATTCTTTTCCTATGCCCTTCAAATCTCCCATAACAATCGAATACACCTGTCTGATTATGTTCCTCTCTAAGCAGCTGTTCTGACAGTATAGTCATTCAGGCTGGCTGTGTCACAACTTTGCATTTAACAGCCACCCAATTAGTACTGTCTTAAAGAATTCCTATAGAACAAATACAGGCTGAGTACATTTTAATAATTTTGGCCCTGACCTCTGTGGTGTTGTATTTTTCTCAGCAACCAACTCGTACACTCTGAGCAGTCATTTAAATGATTTGCAAATGGCCTCTAATATTTGTTCTTCATTATTATCTCTAGAGAAGACCATAAGTGCAGCTTCAGTAAAATGACAAATAGGCAAACTCTCTGGTCATATATCTATGTATGATTCTCAAAAATATTTGTATGTCACTTAAATCCCATAGTTTGAGTTCTTTGAGATACCTCTGACAATTTGCAGCAATTGCAAATGGAATATTTTGAAACTCATGGTGTTCTGGTAAGAATAATGTCTATCCCTTAAAAATATGATGGCACTTCTTCCCCTCCTCCCCCATCTCTTTTTTTAAATGATCACATTACCCAAAGGCCCCTAAATTCATTCAAATAATGCTTCAGTTGACATCCCTTGGAAATACAGCTAGGTTTAATACAAATGTCCTTTCCTATTAAATCAGTCCAAAAGCTTCTTGTGACTTCAGCAAACCACTGACTCTTTTTCTTTCTACATATTACAGATAGAGGCCCAAAATAGCAGAGAAGGGACTTCTCTTAACTACCATTTTAGTCCCTTTTGTTTCATCACTTTAGCTGATGCCTGCCTATGCCCCCATATCAGGTCTCTTTATACAACACTGTCAATGCTACATACAGGACCAGGCAAAGATACCTATGAAGCTGCAAGCTCAACCTCAAACTGAGTGTGAACTGTGTTTGAGCTAGTTTGCTGTGTCTACTGCCCTCTACAGTTTCAAAGCACTAATTATTTATCTCAGGCAACATGCATTGCACCTGGCAGTAAAATTAACACTATTCATTTACCAGTGTATTCTGTTCCAATGTTCATTATAACATTAAGGGACTTGGATGGGTGGACGCATGAACAATTATGTTATGTATTCAACAAGGTAAACCATCCCCTCTAACTTTGAACCCAATTATGTGCCATAATCATTTTAACAAGAGCCAACGAACATGGAAAGTAATGCACTTGGGGGATATTACCATGCTTTAGAATAGCATTGTCAGTGTGGAAGTCAATAAGCACTGCTAGCAGTCATGTCTGGGTGTATTATGGGGGAGATAGGGCTCAAACCAGTGAGAAGTACAAGTACATTCATACAGTTTGATGCATTATTGCTTTTATAAAGTAACTTTTCACCTGCATGTAACTGTTGGCTAACACATGCTGACTCGCAATGGCAACCCATGGGAGGGGCAAGGGTCACATGACCTGCCCCAAAATGCTGGGGGGCGGGGGCAAGGCCGGCAGCCGGGGCGATGAAGGAGCAGGGCCATGGCCAGAGCCAGAAGGGAAGAGGCGGGGCCAGAGCCTCTCCTCTTCCAACCTCCTCTTCTGGCCACACTGCCTGGTGCAGCACGCAGCGGCTGCACTCTCACAGGCAGCCTCTGGCCACACTGCTTGCCTGGGACACTCCAGGCAGGCAGTGTGGCCGGAGGCTGCTCAGCAGAGAGCAGTCGCTGAGTACCTGTGATAAATTAAGGGGGAGGGAGGTGACGGTGCACTCCATATGATATTATGAAAATATGCTAATGAGTGTGAATATAATGTAACTGGAATATGCTTCATGCAAAAGTAAGGTATCATTACAAAGCTTATAATCTACTGAGTGTGTTTATCCTATTTGTATAAATGTATTGTTCTTGTATCTGAAACTAGAAATATGAAATATAACTCTGAGGTCCTATTGTAATTATGCAAAGTGTGGGCCATTAATGGTGGCTTGGAATCCTGATGGTTCCCATTAACCAGGACAATTGGTTGTAAATGGCTCTGTTTACTTGTAAGTCTTCCTGTATATGTGGGTGCTGGCAAGTGGGTAATGAAGTCTTACAGTGACATGTGATCATGTCACCTGAACTGGAATCCATCTTTAACCTGGTGATTTTCCATTTAGAAGGAGGGGTGGGAACCCAGAGAGTGACAAAGGCTCCCTTTTATGGACCCAGCTGGCCAGTTGGCTATAAAATCCCTCTTAGTAGTTGTTCTCTGGTTGTTCTACCTGCAAATGGTTAAAAGAATTGAGTGGGCACCTGCCCAAGGGAGAGAATGGGAAGGCTGGAACTTTAAAAAATTGAAACAAGACTCCTTTTGTCTGTCTGTGATTGTTCTCCGGGAGTGAGGGGATAGGGCAGAACTATGCCTTAAGAAGCTTGGGGCCAGGTATGAAAAAATCATCAGGATCATACCTAGAAGCTACTCATTTAAAACCCCAGATATGTAAGTAGATCAGGAAATGTCTAGGAAGATGCAATTAGATTTATTTTATTTCTTTATGGCTTGTGGATTTCTCTGTGCTAACCCCAGGTGTTTTTGTTTTGCTTGTAACCTTTAATCTGGACCTCAAGAAACTATCCTTGATGCTTAATCTTTGTAGTTGCTCTTTTTAAATCTAGCAATAGCCTAAGTTCCCAGATATATTTTCTTCCTTTTGTTTTTTTAATAAAATTTACCTTTTTAAAGAACAAAATTGGATTTTTGTGTCCTAAGAGGTTTGTGCACATGTTGTTTAATTAGCTGATGGCAACAGCTGATTTCCTTTGTTTTCTTTCGCAGCTCTTCCCCGGAGGGGGGGTGAAAGAGCATGAGGGTACCCCACCAGAAGGAATTCCCATGTGTGCCTTCCTGGGTTCCCAAAGGGGCTTTGCACTTGGGTTGTGGCAGCATTTACCACTCCAAGGACAGAGAAAAGCTGTAACCTTGGGAGTTTAATACAAGCCTGGAGTGGCAAGTATTAATTTTTAGAGTCCTTGCAGGCCCCCACTGCACTTGAAGTGCCAGAGTGGGGAATCAGCCTTGACAGTACTGCACCGGACAGTGTCCGAGGCAGGCAGCGTGGCCGGAGGGTGCCTGGGAGAGGGCATTAGAGCATGGCTCCACACATGCCAAGGGGACTGGAGCAGAGCCCCCCCCCACCAGGTAACATGGGATGGGGAGGGGGCGGGGATGAGTCACATGTGGGGGTTGTGTGGGGGGCAGGGACAAGTCACGTGGGGAGGTCATGTGCCCCCTTTAGCTGATGCCCCCTTTGTGTCCCTGACTCATGATAATATATTGATTATCCCCACAGCTGTAAGCTTTGCCAGCTGGTGAGGACATTGGATAGCACCTATTTTAAAGTGTCCTCAGTAATGCATCGTATGGTGTCCCTTTAAGTTTTGATGTCGCTAAGGACAGTGTAAACAAGAGAATGTTGTGTTTAAGGTAGGAGGCTGTGATGTTAGGACATAGCCTGGGAGGAATTGTCACAGAAAGGGAAAGTGGCCAATAGTAGACTGAGGCCTGCAGGCGTGAGACAGGTTATAGAAGAGGGGAGAACACAGGAGACAGAAAAGAGATCTGGAGGAGACACACAGCTTGGAGAGTAGAGCAAGACGGGACTTGACACCTGATGAAGTGGGACACTAATGGTTGTTAAGTCAGAAAGACAGATGACTGGAGCCAAAGCTCCTGTAGTCAATGGAAAAACTCCCATTGTCATCAGTGGGTTTTGAACTATAATGTAAGTCAGTGTTTCTCAAACTGGGGCCACCGCTTGTGTAGGAAAAGTCCCTGGCAGGCCGGGCCAGTTTGTTTACCTGCCCCGTCCACAGGTCCGGCCGATCACGGCTCCCACTGGCCGCGGTTAGCCACTCCAGGCCAATGGGAGCTTCTGGAAGCAGCCCGGGTTGAGGGACGTACTGGCCGCCACTTCCAGCAGCTCCCATTGGTCTGGAGCAGCGAACCGCGGCCAGTGAGAGCCGTGATCGGCCGGACCTGCGGACGCGGCAGGTAAACAAACCGGCCCGGCCCGCCAGGGTCTTTCCCTATACAAGTGGCGGCCCCAGTTTGAGAAACACTGATGTAAGTGAACCATATAATCAGACCATAATAGTTACATCTGGTAAGTGATTCACAGGCATTTAAAAGATCATCTGAAGTTTCATAGTCTTGTAGGTACTTGCAGGACAAAAATGTTTTCTACTTTCTAAAGTAATTAAAAGGTTCAAGTTTCTGTATTTAGTCTGTTTCACAGTAATATTGGGGTTCTGGCTTATTTGCAAAACCATGCAGGACTTACTGTACTTTTCTGCAACCACATTATCTTAGAGCAAGATCCTGTGCTGCAATGGAATCTGATTTGCAACAGGTATGTACTGCAAGAGAGTGATTGGTTTGCACTTAATATTATATCTGATTAACGTAGCCACTTTTTGTGGATTAACCATGAGCAGATGGCAACTCCCTAGAATTTATTCATTACATAAATGGATTCAACAAATTTGTTGGCAAACTGTGCGTGAGCTCTGTGGGTTTATGGTGAACAGTTCTCTGTATTTGATTTTCAGTCACTGAGCTGAGCTAATTAGTTGTGATTGGTTAGGTAAGCAACATGGTTTTGTCTCTGCTCCTTGACTGAACATGCAAACACTTCCTGTGAAAATACTCATGCATATGAACTTAAAATTCAGTTTCTGCAATTTTTGCACATCTGACTGTGAAGTTTGCACTTCATGAACTTTCATGCTAGTAAAACTTGATTGCTTGATCCAGCAAACAGGAAAGTGGCACAAGAATGGCCAAATGAATTCATTTAAATATTTATAGAGATTTGTTTATAGTATTTGTTGATCTCTAATAAGTACCACAAGTTTTGTTCCCTTTGAAACTAGAAAATGGACTCAGCTGTATTCTACTTAACATCTACAAAAATGTAGATATGTGGCAACTGATTTTGCCTTTCCCCTCTCCCTATTCTTCCTACGTAGGTGTAACCCTTCTGCCAGGTGGAGCCAGCAGGAACCAGGACTGGGTTCAATATCTAGGGGGTCCTTTCCATCGATTCAATACAGAACCGGCTTGAGCCCCAACCTGGTAACCTGGGAAAATTACACACCAACGCTGGCTGCCTCTGAGAGGCAATACTTCCCCACTCGCAAGCATATAGTCTGAGTGTGGAAAAGAAACTTTTAATAAAAGGAGGGAAATAATTCGGAGCTAATTTGGGAAAACACTGCAAACAGGGTTCATAAACATAAACCATGAGTAAAAGACCAACTGCCAAGTAGGTTGGGCAGTGCCCTTTTCCTCTCAGGTTCTTAAGTCCAGCAACCCAAAAGACCCTTTCACATGCCCGACCCTTCTCTGCATCCCACTCACAGTTGTTGTCCTTGGTCAGTGGAGACCCAGAATTCACAGGTGCATCTGCAGAGTTCATCTCCCATCCTGGGGGGGGTGGGGGGGTTAAAGAGGTATCTTACTCGCTCCACTGGCCGCTCACTGGCCACCTGCTCACCGCTGTCACCGTGCCCCTCCACCAGCCGCCCTGCTGGTCACTCGTCATGCCTCTCCACCACCGCCCTGCTGGCTGTCAGTCACCTTCTGCCTCTCTGCTGTGACCTCTGCACATCTGTCTCTCACTGATTTTCAGCTCTTTTGCAGGCAGGGCATAAACACAGTCTTACCACAACTGGTTTCAGCTCTGATTAAGCAATTAAAATAACAAAAGAGGCTCCTAATGAAGCCTACTTAGCTCTATTCTTTGAACACTGGGGAAGAACAGGATACGCCAGTTTAGAGAGGACCTGGGAAGGTTGTGCAGCCTCCTGACCAGGGCACCAGGACTTCTGTCCCCACCCTTCTTACTTTCACAGGCCTCTGACATTCAAGCCCCTGCTTAACGATGTTATTTCAACTGAGGGTGCCCCATCTCATTTGGGACAGGTTAAGCACAGTCCTGCTTTCCTGTATTGCTACAATAATTACAACACTGGTAACCATATTTCACTACCCCTGCAATCAATACTAAGGTCATTTGTACCCAACACCAGCCAAAGTTGATCCTTTGACACAGCTGTAAATGATGAATATGTAAACAGAGCAGGAGCAAACTGTATTTACTAGAGTGGTTGATTAATCGCAGTTAACTCACGCGATTAGCACAAAAAAATTAACTTTGATTAAAAAAATTAATCGCGATTAATCGCACTGTTAAACAATAGAATACCAATTGAAATTTATTAAATATTTTTGGATGTTTTTCTACATTTTCAAATATATTGATTTCTATTACAACACAGAATACAAAGTGTTCAGTGCTCATTTTATATTATTATTTTTATTACAAATATTTGCACAGTAAAAATGATAAACAAAATAAATAGTATTTTTCAATTCACCTCATACAAGTACTGTAATGCAATCTCTTTATCACGAAAGTGTAACTTACAAATGTAGATTTTTTTTTGTTTACATAACTGCACTCAAAAACGAAACAATGTAAAACTTTAGAGCAGGCCTGCACAACATGCGGCCCACATGGGCTCACTGTGCGGCCTGCGGGGATTGAGTAGATGGGCTCACTGTGTGGCCCATGGGGGGTGAGTAGGCAAGCAGCGGGTATGGGGGGGGGGCTGAGGAGGCGAGTGGGCGGGCAGTGGCGGGGGAGCAGGTGAGCCAGCAAGCTGGAGGGGTAGGGGGCTGAGGAGGTGAGCGAGCAGGCAGTGGCAGGGGGTGAGTAGGTGAGCCGGGGGGGCGGGCTGAGGAGGCGAGTGGTGAGTCGGTGGCTGGTCTGGCTCCCATCCCCTCTCCCAGGGCCAGCTCCAGGCACCAGCAAAACAAGCAGGTGCTTGGGGCGGCACATTTCTAGGGGCGGCATTCTGGTGCCGGCCATCATAGGTGCTGACTGCGGGGCGTGGGAAAAAAGTGCCCTCACCACCCCAGCTTAACTCCGTCTGCTCCCCTGAGCGTGCCGCCGCCGCTCCGCTTCTCCCCCTCCCACCCAGGCTTGCTGCGCGCGAAACAGCTGTTTCGCACAGCAAGGCTGGGAGGGAGGAAAAGCCAAGCAGCGGGGCGCTCGGGGGGGGCGGCGGAGGTGAGCTGGAGCGGGGAGTGGTTCCTCTACCCCCCCGTTACTTCCTGTGCCCCCCCAGGCTCACCTCCGCTCTGCCTGCTCCCCTGAATGGGTCGCCACTCCGCTTCTCCCCCCTCCCTCCCAGGCTTGCCACATGCAAAACCACTATTTCACGCAGCAAGGCTAGGAGGGAGGAGAAGCCGAGCGGCAGGCGCTTGTGGGAGGCGGTGGTGGTGGTGGAGCGGAGGTGAGCTGGAGGGGGGAGCGGTTCCCCTACCCCCCTACTTCCTGCGCCCTCCCCCACCCTAGCTCACCTCTGCTCCGCCTGCTCCCCTGAACACACCGCTTCTCCGCCCTCCCTCGCTTGAGAGGGAGCGGGGAGAAGCGGAGCGGCGGCACGCCCGGGGGAGCAGGCGAAGCGGAGGCGAGCTAGGGCGGGAGGTCACGGGGGGGGCACGCAGGAAGCAATGGGGATGAGAAATGCGGCGCTGGGGATTTGGGAAAGGGATTCAGAAGTGGTGGAGTTGGGGCGGGGCCGGGGGCACGAAAAAGAAAGGGGAAGTGGCCAAACATTTTTTTGCTTGGGGCGGCAAAAATCCTAGAGCTGGCCCTGCCCTCTCCAAGGGTTGCACCTGTCTGGAAGTGCCTGCCTTCCACGCTTTCCTCATTCACACCTCATTCATTCAACAGGGCAATTGATTACAAAGTGGGGGGAAGATCTTATTCTACTTCTAGCAAAAAGACATTTTTCTTTTACCTTAATTATACTACCTTAGAGGCCCACTATAACATATTACTGAGGTTCAATACTGCCATTTCAGTGGGGCGGCGCTGGGGAAGGAGGGTTTTGTTCCGCAGGGCAGGTGGTGCAGTGAGGGGGGGTGTTTCGGCAGCGCTGGGGGGGGGTGTGTTTCCGTGGGGTGGGCAGCGCAGGGGTGTGTGTGTGTGTTGTGTTTCGGGGGTGGGGGCTGGGTGGCGCTGGGGCGGGGGGTTGTCGGCGCTCGGAGGGTTTCGGCCCTCAGCTGTTTTCTTTGGAGTAATATGGCCCTCGCTGCTTTACGAGTTGTGCAGGCCTGCTTTAGAGCCTACAAGTCCACCCAGTCCTACTTCTTGTTCAGCCAATTGCTAAGACAAACAAGTTTGTTTACTTTTACAGGAGACACTGCTGACTGCTTCTTATTTACAATGTCACCTGAAAGTGAGAACAGGCATTCACATGGCACTTTGTAGCCAGCATTGTAAGGTATTTACGTACCAGATATGCTAAACAGTCATATGTCCCTTCATGCTTTGGCCACCATTCCAGAGGACATGCTTCCATGCTGATGATGCTCGTTAAAAAAATAATGCGTTAATTAAATTTGTGACTGAACTCCTTCGGGGAGACTAGTATGTCTCCTGTTCTGTTTTACACACATTTTGCCATATAATATATTTCATGTTATAGTAGTCTCGGATGATGACCCAGTTAATGTTTGTTTTAACAATGCTTTCACAGCAGATTTGACAAAACGCAAAGAAGGTACCATTGTGAGATTTCAAAGGATAGATACTACACTCGACCCAAGGTTTAAGAATCTGAAGTGCCTTCCAAAATCTGAGAGGGGTGAGGTGTGGAGAATGCTTTCAGGTGTCTTAAAAGAGCAACACTCCGATGTGGAAACTACAGAACCTGAACCACCAAAAAAGAAAATCAACCTTCTGCTGGTGGCATCTGACTCAGATGCTGAAAATGAACATGCGTTGGTCTGCTCTGCTTTGGATCGTTATTGACCAGAACCCATCATCGGCATGGACGCATGTCTTTTGGGATGGTGGTTGAAACATGAAGGGACATATGAATCTTTAGCGCATCTGGCATGTAAATATTTTGCGATGCCGGCTACAACAGTGCCATGCGAACGCCTGTTTTACTTTCAGGAGACATTGTAAACAAGATGTGGGCAGCATTATCTCCTGCAAATTGTAACCAAACTTGTTTGTCTGAGTGATTGGCTGAAGTAGGACTGAGCGGACTTGTAGGTTCTAAAGTTTTACATTGTTTTATTTTTGAATGCAGTTATTTTTTGTACATAATTCTACATTTGTAAGTTCAACTTTCATTATGTCGGGGACTCGAACCCAAACGGCATGGTTCGTTGTCTGACCGCAGAGAGACAGGCAACACCAGCAAGGTCCAAACACA
The DNA here is from genome assembly GCF_013100865.1 of Trachemys scripta elegans. NCBI lineage: Eukaryota > Metazoa > Chordata > Testudines > Emydidae > Trachemys > Trachemys scripta. Next base: position 27,532,898 of record NC_048306.1, on the reverse strand, counting down.
AGCTCTTTATTGAGGAGTGCACACAACAATAGAGAGCGGCCCGTCTCCAAAGAGAACCAGCCCCAATTACAATAACTAGTAAGGTTATATAGACAGTTCCGTCGCGTCATAGTTAAAACAACCCAAGCCCCCTTTATTAGTTAGAAAGCTTCTAATATTCATGCATATCTATCTTCTTTGACACTACAAACAATTCGTGATGCCTCAGCAACTTCTTATGAGCTTTGTTGTCATGCACCAGAAACTAGGAGAAAGGAGGGAGTTAAGAACAGATGAAGAACAGAAACAGGGAGTGGAGACTGCAAGTTTCCATATGTCCAAACAAACTGTTCCTAGCACTTCTGGTACAAGAATGTGGCCCCCACCTCTTATCTCATTCTCTGCAGCTCAAGCAAGCATGACCTCAGGTTTCACAGAGAGACAGGAATTGGCCAGCAACTACTGTTAGCCTCACTTTGGCTAAGCTGGCCAAACAATGTTCTATACTCCATATTTTTGGGCCTAGCAATTATAAAGAGATTGCTCTACAGTACTTATATTAGGTGAATTGAAATATACTATTTGTTTTTTACAGTGCAAATATCTGTAATAAAAAATAAATCTAAAGTGAGCACTGTACACTTTGTATTATGTGTTGTAATTGAAATTAATATATTTGAAAATGTAGAAAACATCCAAAAATATTTGCATAAATGGTATTCTATTGTTTAACAGTGTCATTAATCAATTAATTTTTTTTAATCGCATGATTAATCGCGATCAATTTTTTTAATCGCTTGATAGCCCTAGTATTTACATAAAGACACCCATAGTCTCTTCCCCTCCCAGCCAGCTGTCAGGGAAGCATTCATTTAGACCCTGCTTACATAGGAAAGAACTCGGGGCTTGTTTACACAGGAAAGTTATATCAGGATAAGCTAAGGTGTTTAATTTAAACTAATTTAATTTAAGCTAATTTAAACTGGTGTGTTATACCAATATAACTTCCATGTGGATACTCATATTCCAGTATCAGAATGGCTTTTTTTTTTTAGCTTATGACACTTAGGAAGAGGTTTAAGCTAAAGAAAAAAAAAAAGCTCCCTTATACCTGAATAAACCATAACTATACTGTTATAACCAGTAAAACTTTACCAGAGAAAGAAGATGGCATGAAAAGGAGAAACAGAGGTTTTTGAATCACAATTGCCCAACATCTAGGTCTGGTCTACACTATAGGCTTACATCAGTATAACAGCATTGCTCAGGGGTGTGAAAAATCCATACCCCTGAGCTACATAGTTATACTCACCTAACCCCTGCTGTAGACAGTGCTATGTCAGTGGGAGAGTGTCTCTCAGGGAGATGGATTAACTGCACTGACAGGAGACGATCTCTCCTGTCGACACAGAGTGTCTTCATTAAAGCACTACAGCAGGTGCAGCCGCGCCGATGCAGATAAGTGTAGACCTGAGTGTGTCATTTACACCATTGCAATTGAGTGCAAGGTAGGTGTAAAACTCTCTCATTCTAATCTGTAGCATTTTACGCCCACTCTGCAACTGCTGTGAAAAAGGGCTGGTCTACACGGGGGGGGGGGGGAGGGGTCGATGTAAGATACGCAGCTTCAGCTGGGGAATAGCATAGCTGAAGTCGACGTATCTTATTTCGACTTACCTCAGGTCCTCACAGCGTGGGATCGATGGCCGCGGCTTCCCCGCCGACTCCGCTACCGCCGCTTGCCCTGGTGGAGTTCCAGAGTCAACGGGAGCGCGTTCGGGGATCGATATATCGCGTCTAGACAAGATGCGATATATCAATCCCCGATAGATTGATTACTTGGACGTACCCACAAAAGGGCAATACAATAGTGACTTGGGCCTAGAGAAATAAAGACGATGGTTTGGCGGGCTCAGAAAAAGAGATGTAGAAGGAAACACAGAAAGAGTGAGTGGTCATTCAGAAAGCCAGAGGCACCTCACCCCCTTTGCTACTACTTTAGGGACTACTCTTAGCACCATAACTTTGCCCATGATCAAGCTCTTGCCTGAGGGAAGCTAACCCCATCACAGTAACAATTATATGGCACCTGAAAGGCGGTCATGGCTCTCTCCCCATCCGTCAGGGAGGAGACCACGCCCCCTCGCTACAACGCCTCTGGAGCGACTCAGTTAGTAGGCCCAAGCCTGCAGTCCAGGCCAGGCAGCAATTGGGTCTGTGAGCCCCAGCCCTCGACCAGGGCGGGGCAGCCAACAATTAAGGGCTCTGGCCTGCAGTCAGGCTGAGCAACAATGAGTCTATAGGCCCAGGGCCCTCAATCAGGACAGGGCAGCAAATAGTTAATGGCTCTGGCCCGCAGTCAGGCAGAGCAACACAGCAGTCTAGGGGGATGAGCTTTCTGGTGGGGCAGACAGCAAAACCGTCTGTTGTGGACCACAGACCAATGCAGGCCTCTTGGCCTAAAGGTGGAGAGGCTGCCACCCCCAGGGGTGGGGAGGTAGGCGGATGCAGGCCCACCTGATTCCACTGCGTCCCAGCCCAGGGCCCTAATAGCGGCGGAGTGGTCCGCCACTGGGTCAGCAGGGAATCCGGCCACAACACGCTGCACGGCTTGCAGTCAGTAACACAGCCGAACCGTATTCAGCTTCCCTGGGCTCCTTCCTACACTCCCAGTCAGGGGGTACCTGCGTTCCGGGGTCATTGTTCGTCTCGCTGGGGTAAATGGCTAGTGGCAGCCCAACAGCTCCTTGGTGTCCCCAGTGCCTGGCAGCTCCAGCAGTCCCTCTAGTCTCTGGCACTGTAGTGGCCTCCATCAAGTCTGAGCTCCAGCAACAGAGGGGAGAGATCCTGTTCCTCTGGCAACTCTGCCCCAACTGAGCTGGAGGGCCTGACTTTTATATTTCCAGTTCCTGTCCCACCCCTCTGCTTCCGGCAGGGTGGTCATGGGTGTCCCGGCTCTGCTCACCAGAGGGCGATCACGGCTCTCTCCCCCTCCATCAGGGAGGGAGACCACACACCCTCATTACACACCTTTTACCTGAGGTTTTCAAAGTGCACCTCCAGTACTACTAAGTCTCTCCAAACCACTGAGAGGCAGGTAATTTTAGATCCATTGTATAGGAGGCTATAAACTGAGGTGCAAAGAGGTTAAATAAATAAACTGTCCAGGGTTGTAGAGTGTCATTTGCAAATTTGGCAATGAAAAGCAGAAATGCTAGATTCCAGTCCTCTGCTCTAACCACTAGACAATAATAGCACAGGATATTAGGTAATCATACTGTTGCACAAAATAAAAAAGTTTTCAAAGTGGGATTTCAAGGTTCTTTGCAGAGAAAGTCAAAGATTGCATTAGCCCAGCTTGCATTAGTAGCAGCTTTACATAATGAGTGAACTTCCACATTCCAGAGGAAACACTGGTAAATCCCCTAAAGCAAAACAGGACAAGCAGAAAGAATTGCCATACTTCTGTAACCAGTGTTAGGATCTCACCATCCACCCTCTGAGAACAGTGAACTAACACATCTTCCGAGCACTCACACTCAAACTAGTTTAATTGTTAATAATTTTCCAGGGATCAATACAATAATTTATAAAGCAGATACAATAGATAAAAACAAAGCACCGAATGAATACCGATCAAGGAATTCCAATTGCATACAGCGACTTGAAGCTTACAAAATCTATTCAGAACATGTAACATTATGGAAACAATAGGACATGAAGATCTTTTGGACACAGGCCCTTGTTGGTGTTGGAACCAGAGCAGCCACTATGGGCCTGATTTTTAAGGGTATGTAGGTGCTGAAAGCTGCAGATAGGCACTGCGTGGGATTTCCGAAAGTGCCTTAGCACCTAACATCCTCCACGGTTCAAGTCACAGTGTCCTAGAAGTGTTTCTGGATGGGCTTTGGCATGAGGACTGGACGACAAGTGGAAAAATTCTCTCCTGCATTTCCCATTGGGTTTCAGATTTTCTGGCCTGTGCATAATTGCCAGTCAGGAAATACTATGCTTTCCCCCACTAAAAATATTCTGCTGTGAGGATACACTTCCTAAGCACGGAGGTGAGTTTTCAGTTGAAAATTTGGATTAAATGTAGTTTAATGCATAGTGGGGAAAAAACAGTACAGAAAATGCTTTGCCACATGTCAAAATGCATAGAATCAAAGTGGAACATGTGACGGGTTAGATCACAGAAACCCCCTTGGGAGCTGCCACCTGATGTTCCAAGACTACTTCTGCCCCTGCTTTCCTGCCCTGGCAGCTTAGGACTTCAGTGCCCTGCCTGGTTTGAGCCAGACTCGCTAGCCTGCTGCAAACCCAGACCCCAGGTCTGAACCACATCCCCTAACAGCTATAGGCTTGACTGAAAGCAGCTTACAGACATGTTCTTATCTTTAACACTCAGGTGCCCAACTCCCAGTGGAGTCTAAACCCAAATAAATCCGTTTTACCCTGTATAAAGCTTATACAGTGTAAACTCATAAATTGTTTGCCCTCCATAAAACTGGTAGAGAGATATGCACAGCTGTTTGCCCCTCCTCCCCCAGGTATTAATACATACTCTGAGTTAATTAACAAGTAAAAAGTTATTTTATTAAATACAGAAAGTAGGATTTAAGTGATTCCAAATAGTAACAGACAGACCAAAGAGAATTACCAAGTAAAATAAAATAAAACATGCAAATTTAAGTCTAATACAGTAATACAACTGAGTACAGATAAAAACCTCACCAGTAAGCTTCCTTTTACAGACTAGTCTCCTTCTAGTCTGGGTCCAGCAATCACTCACACCCCCTGTGGTTATTGTCCTTTGTTCCAGTTTCTTTCAGATATCCTTGGGGTGGAGAGGCTCTCTCTTTAGCCAGCTCAAGACCACTTGGAGGGATCTCCCACGGGCTTAAATAGACTTTCTCTTCTGGGTGGAGACCCCCTCCTCTCTTCTATGCAAAGTCCAGCTCCAAGATGGAGTTTTGGAGTCACCTGGGCAAGTCACATGTCCATGCATGACTCACAGTCTTTACAGGCAGAAGCCATTGGCCACATGGTATCTTGTATGTCTCCAGGAAGACTTCTTATCTGGATTGGAGCATTCCAAGATGCATTGTTCTTTAAGTGCTTCTTGATTGGGTACTAAACTTTGCAAATTCCTTTCTAAAGAAGCTGATCAAATGCCTCACAAAGTTTACTTAGAAATCAAGCAAGCATACAGCCAATATTCTTAACTTCAAGTTCAAAAATGATATATGTGTACAAATAGGATGAATAGATATAGTAGACCATAACCTTTACAGAGATATGTTATATGGCACAGGTATCATAAAACATATTCCAGTTATGTCATATTCCCATAAAGCATTATGGGGTACAGCATCACAGAATATACACTCCACAGTCATAAGAAGTAAGAATATGCATTTATACAGCCCCTTGCTTACATTACTAAAATATGCAGTGTGAAAAGAAGCAAAATAGATTAGCAGAAAAAAATATTTTCCTCTTGAGTATAGTAACTCCCAGATTAGCTACTCTTCTTCTACCTGATTCCTTGAATAATTATCAGAGTAGGCAGGCATATGCAGATTTCTGAGTCTGTTACAGCTCAATGCATTTAGTGGATGCTTCTGCTCCCATTAACATCAGTGTTAAAATTCCTATCGATTTCAGTGCGCAGAAGCAGGACCACAGAGCTTTATTTATCCTTTAGGGTGGGTTTCTCCATAGGTTTCTCCCTTTGTATTTCTGAAGGTCAAATTCTAATTTCATTTGTGCTTGAAGTCAATGAGCTTGTTCTGAATTTATAAAGATGTAAAAGATCAGAATCTGGCCCCTAGTCTTCATATTCCCAGTGTCCCTGAGCTAGAACTGTATCCAATTAATTTCTTTTAAGTCCTTGGTTTGAACTATAACTACACAGGTAAAAGGCTAGATCATGGCTGCACAAATGGCACGGGACAGCCCTTCATAAGGTTGACTGCAGACGTGGATGACTTTCCCACTACTCCTATCTCTGCATCTGTTCCTAACAATTTCCCAGAATACATTTGGACTTTGCAAGAATTTAATTATACCTCTCACTCTCACCAGACCCCTGATGTGATTTAACTATTCATGTTGAGAAAGTGATTGTGAGGGTATGTGAATTTAGGGACAATGTACAGGAAGAACAATGTTAGAATGATATGAAAGCAATGTACAGGAAGAGCAATGTCCTCTTCTGTTAGGCGCTAAGAAGCTAGGGGCCTGATCCTACATTCCTTGTGTTCCCTGAACTCCAAATAGAGTCAGTGGGAGTTTTGAGTAGGCAAGGAGTGCTTGACTAGGCCCTTGATGTGTATGAGTCTACTTGTTGATTTTATATATATATATATATATATATATATATATATATATATATATATATATATATTAGATAGATAGATATGATTCCATATATAATATAATTCCAGGAGATATTAATTTGCTAGATTCTATCAGTTGTCTTCGCTGTCAGTTTCTTCATAGAAGATAGAAGGTTTCTTGCTTTTTAGTCACAGCCCACTCACTATCTTTCCTCGGTAAGAACTGAATTCTGTACATACAGTCAGTCACTTACCATACTGCTGTGACTTTACTGCTAAACGTCTACCCTCTTTCAGGGCCCCATAACACCCCCCTGTAATAGGGTCCTTGTGTGTTAAGATGGCCTAGTGGCTAGCACACCTACTACCCTATCCCAGTGGGTCGCTCTTACAGTGCTGGCTCACTTCTACTCAGAAGTACAGTGAGCAGTACAGGTGGTTCAAGTCCCTCCTGTAGTAAGGGCAGTGGTAGGGGAGCCTGAGCCTACCCACTCCACTAGGCTCCGACCCAGGGCCCTAAGAGGGTCAACAGTGCCTGGCCCCCAAAGGTGCCCTCTGAGTTACCTCCCCTGGGTCACTTCTTGCTGCTGCTTTCTTCTCTCAGTGGTCAGGTCCAGATACAGTGAAAAGAAAAGGAAAAGGTAACCAAACCATTACCCCAAACGGACTCAGCATACAGTCATACTCCCTCAGGGAGGCTTCTCCAGCACCCTTCTCAGGAGCCTTCAGGATAGGTCTGACCTGTTCCTCAGCCTCCCCTTTCTGAATGGGGTTGCTCCCTTTTCAACCTCTTCTCCAGTTCGAGCATGATCTGCAGGGATGGAGGGGTGGGGCTACCTGGGCCCAGTACTGTCCTTTAACCTCTTTCAGCCCAGTGTGGGGTTTGGATACCCCATTACACCACATTGATGAGTTCAGCTGAGATTCAGTATTACCAGCAAGACTAATATATATATTGTCACAGTTTCAGACTAACTGCACAAGTCTTCCCTCTACATGGTCACTCAAAGGCACCCACATAAGATTTCTGGTTCCCAGATGTCACCTCTCTTGGGCAGAGACCCAGGTCTGCCTCCTTTCTGAGTAGGTTTTAAGGCTGCACATCTCCCAGCCTTACACTGTGAGATCCCAAGCAAACCAGTCTGCCAAAAGGCCAGGCCTGTGCTGTGCTTTCTCTCTGAGGTTATTGCCAGTAGTCACAAATTACCACACAGCTCTTTCTAAGCAAGCCCATTTATTCTTAAGGCAAAAGTATTATAGAGAAAACATGTAAAAAAACAGAAGTTCCTATATGCTTGCAAGCAGCTTACCATAGGTCACCCATCAATCTTATGGGGCCCTAATAGGCCAAAGTCTTTCCAATCCTTCTGCAAGGGTTGTGACCCCGCTTAGACAGAAGGTCCTGTCTGTTTTCTGGATCAGAAAGAAGGTCCTGAGTCAATTTGAATGAAGCCTTTTTATGCCAAAGCCCTTTCTTTTTCTGTTGGTCTCTGGAAAACCCAGTTTGAACAAATATATGCAATACTTTCTGGGGGTGGTACTTCTCTGGAGGGGTTTAAAACCTAAGTGATTCACCTTGAGCATCCCCTACTGTTTTTGATTCCTGAAGGAGTTGTGATAACCGTCCCCCATGGAACAGAACACAACCATACGTACAATCCCTGGCCCACTGTGATACATAAACTTCATACAATATGTTCCCCAAAAAATACTGCAGGCGGTTTTAATATCTGTCACACACGTCTACCCACATGGCAATCACACCTTTAATTTCAATGTAGACATACCTAAGACAGAAAGTATGGTATTAAGGTGAGGAACATAAACAGCAGGACTGAGGTTTTCAAGACACCTAAAGGAAACAGGTGCCCAACTCTCACTGGAATTCAGTGGAAGTTGAGTATCTAACTGCCTTAGGTTTCTGGCTGGGATATCAAAACCAGGATGTACTTTGAAAGAAGAAATGGCTCAGGATGAGGCAGGGTATAAAAACTAGAATGAAAGAAGGGCATGTAACAGCAGTTCACTTTATCACATATCTAAGTGATATGGAAGATGGAATGCCCACCAAGGGGATAACATTTGTTGAATTAGAAGGATAGCCAATATACAGAAGAGAACTTAAGAATGCCTTGGTTATTCTGGGAGTACAGACAAATCACTAATTGATTTTCATTAAGAAGAGAAGGAATCTTAATGACAGGCAAGGTCCTGTGGAAAAAATAATATTTGATCATGTGCTTAAAGACTGTATTGTAATGTATATGCATAAGCAACCTTAATTCTGCCATTTCCTAACTTTTTAGTGCTTGACTTTGCAACCTTAATATTCTTTAAATGTTATATTTTGTGTGTAATTTTCTAGGTTTAGAAAAGCAAACTGAAAAAAAAAACCTATTATGTAGAACTGTACACATTCTCACACATTTCATCAGCAAGTTTAAAACCTTTGGATCCACCACACAGACCTTTGTCACTTGAGGTAGTGGAGTAACTGACATCAGTAGTAGGTTGCCATCCTGTGTATGGGCCAACCACTAGAGGAAAATGAAGCACCAACTTGCCAGTTGGTTTCACAGCTGTTTGCTGACAACAGATGAATGTTGAGGCCCCAGGAATACTTGGTTTTATTACAGGTTCTGAGGGGAGATGCTCTACTGGTTACAGATCCTTCTACCCCTATACCCTCAATGCCTGACCTCTTCTGCCCCTGGCTTGTCCTGCGTCTCCATGACCAAATCCCAATCTACAACCCCCTCAGCGCCTTGACACAATTTCCCAGCTCCTTGTCTCAGATACCCTACCTCCCAGTTCCTCATCCCAGTCTCCCCCTGTGGCACTCTGTACCTCAAAGCTGTACCCTGGAACCCCCATATTGACTCTTCATATAATTATGATATATTTTATACAAAGCATGCCATGTAAGATATCAAATGAAAAGTCATGATCTGCTGAAACCCATTGTTCTGTCAAAATATGTATATCATTAGTGTGTAGGAAGTTATCAGATTTTGCTGTATGGTTGTTACTGAAATATGTTGTAGTTTGAGAGTCTCCACTGCTAGTTCTCCAGTGACAACAAAGGAAGTAACCCACTCTCAGGAGGGTGTTAAATGATCATTAATCAGCAGGGAAGTTGTAATCAAGGGATTTACAATGCTGTAAAAGAGTTGTGCAAGCATCACACAATGGGGGATTGCTCAACCCTGTGACTCAGCAGAGCACACCTCCAGCGGAGGGCAACAAAAATTATTAAGGGGCTGGAGCACATGACTTATGAGGATTGGCTGAGGGAACTGGGCTTATTTAGTCTGCAGAAGAGAAGAATGAGGGGAGATTTGATAGCTGCTTTCAACTACCTGAAAGGGGGATCCAAAGAGGCTGGATCTAGATTGTTCTCAGTGGTAGCAGATGACAGAACAAGGAGTAATGGTCTCAAGTTGCAGTGGGGAAGGTTTAGGTTGGATATTAGGAAAAACTTTTTCACTAGGAGGGTGGTGAAGCACTGCAATGGGTTACCTAGGGAGGTGGTGGAATCTCCTTCCTTGGAGGTTTTTAAGGTCAGGCTTGACAAAGCCCTGGCTGGGATGATTTAGTTGGGGATTGGTCCTGCTTTGAGCAGGGGATTGGACTAGATGGCCTCCTGAGGTCCCTTCTAACTCTGATATTCTATGATTCTATGTCTGGGCTAGTGTTTTCCAGGCACATGGACTGAGGATATAAAATAAGGTACAGCAGCATCAGGTTTTTACCTTTCTCCTCCTCCCCTACACTGGAAGCAACAAGAATGCTGGAAAACAGAGACTTGAACTGAGGAGACTGGTCCCAGGCTTAAAGGGGAAGCCTGTGTATTAGGAACTGTAACTACCTGAAACATCCAGTGGGGTGAGAAAAACTGCTTGGCCCAAATACTGCCTAGACTAATAAAGTTTAAGATTTAGACTGCACACTTACCTTTTTATTTTCTTTGTTACCTATCTCTGACCTTTTATGCCTACCACTTATAACCACTTAAAATCTATCTTTCTGTAGTTAATAAATCTGTTATATATTTAACCTAAAACAGTGGGTTTTGGTTGAAGTGCTTAGGAAATCTCTGCTCGGTTTACAAGGCTAGCATGTGTCCTCTCCACATCAAGGGAGGGGCAGACTGGGTAATGAACTCACACTGGCCAGGCTTCTGGGGTACAGGGCTGGGGAGATTTACTGGTACCTTTCTCCGTGTGATTCATGAGTGGCTCAGGGAGCATTCATGCAATTTAGCTGGGCGTGGGGCTCCACATGAGTGATAACAGCACCTAGAGGGATTTGCTGTTTGTCACTAGCAAAAGATTGAGAGAGACAGCCCAGGCTGGAGAGTTAAGAGGGCAGAGCAGTACCCCAGTTCCAGGTTGTACCCCGGGATCCTGTCACATCCCCTTTGCAGTCCCCCCGTCCTGGCTGCTCCCCATTCTCTATTCCAGTCAAGCCGTTTCCTCCTTCTCCCCACTGCCTGGGCACCACCAGCAGAAGCAGTGAGAGCACAAGAGAGAGAATCTTCCTGCACTCAGCTCCTGTGCCCAGTGCCACAGCAGGGAAAATCCTGCTCAGCCCCCACAACCTTCAAAGGAGCAGTCTCAGTTCAGACAGAATCTTCAGAGAATTTAGCTGCCAAACTAGAAAGTTTCTTCTGAGCATGTGCAAACTGAGATTTTCAGAAGCTCAGACCTTGACCAAACTTCATCAGATTTTCATGGAGACAGCAGAAGGTCATCCCTAACATCAGAGCAATCCCCCTGCCAAAGGTCACCTTCCTATTCCAATGTCTGGGGCATGCATAGATCTTCTCAATTAAAAGGATATAAGAATTTTTTTAACATTGGCAAAAAGAATGTATTTTTCCCTAGCCTCATTCTGAGAAATGCCTAAATTGTTTTTGCAGAAGTTTTCTAGAAGTCAGCTGGAAACATACACCTAGCATGTCAAATTTAAGCCCCAATGGATAACGTCTGGCAATATTAGAAGTAATTGAAAACCGGGTTTTATAATGGAAGTTGTCGGACATCCTTAACTATAAGTATTGCTATAGGCAAAATCTATAATGGCCCAATGCTGCAAGATATTGAGCACCTTCATAAGGTGCTGACCACCGTGAGATTCAGCTGAAGTTAATGGGAATCAAGGCTGTTTATCACTTGACAGGAGGAACTCAGGCAACCAGGCCAAAACACTTTAAAAATATATATTTTACAAATTCTTGGTGGAATACTTTATCTGCCCCTGCCCACCCCTGTTTTTTCCCCCAAAGAAATTATCTTTCCTGGTGTGTTTTCACATATAGGGAGAGATACTCAGCCGGTGTAAATCATTAAAGCTCTGTTGATGTCAGTGGAGCTGGACTAATATGTCTGTTGCCCTTAGACCTCCCTTGAACAGTGCATTTAGAAATGTGGATTGTACAAGAAATACTATTGTTCTCATTTAGGAATATACACATGATCTCAACATGTAGGAAGCTACATATACATCCTTGTGTATCTAGAGGGAAATAGATCTCTTCATCTTAGACTTGCATTTTACCTTTAAAAATATACCTAATTAATTGTACACTTGCCAAGCTTTTTCTGTACATGTACATTGAATGAGAAAATAACAATAAAATTTAGACGATAGATGGTAAAATAGGCAATATTTATGTACAGAAAGGTTCAATTAATAGACATGCATATCTCCAGTTAGCCATTGTTGTTCTACTATCAGACTGTATTTGTATTTATTTAAGATGACCTAGAGGAGGAGGATGATCTTGTGGTTAAAGCACAGTACTAGAAGCCTGAAGACCAGAATGCTACTCCTGGCTGAAGCTACAGACTTCCTGTATGACCTTGATAGGAGAGAGGTCCTGGAGGCAAAATGTAGGCTGCTAGGTAAGAGATTGAAGTCCAGGACCTCCATGGTAGCATTCTCTGAAATGCTTCCAGTTCCATGCGCAGGGCCAGTTAGACAGGCAGAACTGCAGGGTCTCAATGCATGGATGAGACAATGATGTAGGGAGGAGGGGGTTAGATTTAGTAGGAACTGGGGAAATTTTGGGGAAAGGGGGAGCCTATACAGCAGGGGTGGCCAACCTGTGGCTCCGGAGCCTCATGTGGCTCTTCAGAAGTTAATATGCGGCTCCTTGTATTGGCACCGACTCTGGGGCTGGAGCTACAGGTGCCAACTTTCCAATGTGCCGGGGGATGCTCACTGCTTAACCCCTGGCTCTGCCACAGACCCCACTCCACCCCTTCCCATCCCCTCCCCTGAGTTTGCCATGCCCTCAATTCCCCCCTCCCCCAAGTCTCCTGCACGCCACGAAACAGCTGATCAGGAGGGAGAAGGAGGCTCTGATCGGTGGGGCTGCTGGTGGGTGGGAGGTGCTGGGAGGGGGCGGGGGGAGCTGATAGGGGGCTGCTGACATATTACTGTGGCTCTTTGGCAATGTACATTGGTAAATTCTGGCTCCTTCTCAGGCTCAGGTTGGCCACCCCGGTATACAGGAAGGATGGACTCCACCTAAACCAAAATGGAACCAGATTGCTGGCACTTAAAATAAAAAAGGTCATAGAACAGTTTTTAAACTAAGGGCTGGGGGAAAGCCGATAGGTGCGGAGGAGCACAGTGGTTTGGACAGAGGCATCCCTTAGGGGAGGATTTATTAATAGAGATTCTTTATGTCCTAGTAAATAGGAGAGAATGGAAGATGATAAAATACAGGTAGGATCTGATGAGAAACAGTCAAATGAAAAAGAATCCCATTCAATTAAATCATGTAATGGCAGACTGCTAAAAAGTGACAAGTTTTTAAAGTGCTTGTATACAAATGCTAGAAGTCTAAATAATAAAATGGGTGAACTAGAGTGCCTCGTATTAAATGAGGATATTGATATAATAGGCATCACAGAAACTTGGTGGAATGAGGATAATCAATGGGACAAGTAATACCAGGGTACAAAATATATCGGAAGGACAGAACAGGTCATACTGGTGGGTGAATGGCACTATATGTGAAAGAAAGCTTAGAATCAAATGAAGTAAAAGTTTTAAATGAACCAAACTGTACCATAGACTCTCTATGGATAGTAATTCCATGCTCTAATAATAAGAATGTAGCAGTAGGGATATATTACCAACCACCTAACCAGGATGGTGATAGTGACTGTGAAATGCTCAGGGAGATTATAAAAATAAAAAACTCAATAATAATGGGGAATTTCAACTCTCCCCATATTGACTGGGTACATGTCATCTCAGGACGGGATGCAGAAATAAAGTTTCTTGACACCTTAAATGACTGCTTCTTGGAGCAGCTAGACCTGGAACCCACAAGAGGAGAGGCAATTCTTGATTTAGTCCTAAGTGCAGCACAGGATCTGGTCCAAGAGGTGAATAGAGCTGGACCACTTTGTAATAGTGACCATAATATAATTAAATTTAACATCCCTGTGGTGGGGAAAACACCACAGCAGCCCAACACAGTAGCATTTAATTTCAGACAGGGGGATTACACAAAAATGAGGAAGTTAGTTAAACAGAAATTAAAAGTTACAGTGCCAAAAGTGAAATCCCTGCAAGCTGCATGGAAACAGAGGCTCAATTTAAATGTATACCCCCAAATTAAAAAAAAATAGTAAGAGAACCAAAAAAGTGCCACTGTGGCTAAACAACAAAGTAAAAGAAGCAATGAGAGGCAAAAAGGCATCCTTTAAAAAGGTGGAAATTAAATCATATTGAGGAAAATAGAAAGGAGCATAAACTCTGGCAAATGAAGTGTAAAAATATAATTAGGAAGGCCAAAAAATTTTTTGAAGAACAGTTAGCCAAAGACTCAAAAAGTAACAGCAAAATTTTTTTTAAGTATATCAGAAGCAGGAAGCCTGCTAAACAACCACTGGGGCCACTGGACAATCGAGATGCTAAAGGAGCACTCAAGAATGATAAGGCCATTGCAGAGAAACTAAATGAATTCTTTGCATCGGTCTTCATGGCTGAGGATGTGAGGGAAATTCCCAAACCTAAGCCATTCTTTTTAGGTGACAATCTGAGCAACTCTCATAGATTGAGGTTCGATTTTGGAACAAATTGATAAACTAAACAGTAATAAGTCACCAGGACCAGATGGAATTCACCCGAAAGTTCTGAAGGAACTCAAATGTGAAATTGCAGAACTACTAACTGTAGTTTGTAATAGGGTGACCAGATCACTGACATGAAATATTGGGACGTGGGGGGGTGGAGGGGCGAAGGAGGCGGAGCAAAAAAAAAAAAAACCACCAAAAAACCCCCCACCATTTTGCAGGTGCCTGGGGAATTAGCAGGCCCTGGCCATGCTGCGGCCACGTACACTGCCCCCCCCCCGGGGCCCCGTGCACATGCGGTGCGTCCTGCCGCCCCGTGGGGAAGGAGCCGCTGGAGCGCAGCCGAGCAGGAGAGGGAGGGCAAAATTGCTTGTTTGTCCAGTGTCCCGACTGCACGTCAGTCAGGACGTGGGACAAACAAGCAAATATCGGGACAGTCCCAATAAAATCAGGACATCTGGTCACCCTAGTTTGTAACCTATCATTTAAATCAGCTTCTGTACCAAATGACTGGAGGATAGCTAACGTGATGCCAATTTTTAAAAGGGCTCCAGAGGTGATCCCGGCAATTACAGGCTGGTAAGCCTGACTTCAGTACCAGGCAAACTGATAGAAACTATAGTAAAGAACAAAATTGTCAGGCACATAGATGAACATAATTTTTTGGGGAAGAGTCAACATGGTATTTGCAAAAAGAACAGGAGTACTTGTGGCACCTTAGAGACGAACAAATTTATTTGAGCATAAGCTTTCACAAATAAATTTGTTAGTCTCTAAGGTGCCACAAGTACTCCTGTTCTTTTTGCAGATACAGACTAACATGGCTGCTACTCTGAAACCTGTCAACATGGTATTTGTAAAGGGAAATCATGCCTCACCAATCTACTAGATTCTGTGAGGGGGTCAACAAGCATGTGGACAAGGGGATACAGTGTACTTTGATTTTCAGAAAGCCTTTGACAAGGTTCCTCACCAAAGGCTCTTAAGCAAAGTAAGCTGTCATGGGATAAGAGGGAAGGTCCTTTCATGGACTGGTAACTGGTTAAAAGAAAGGAAACAAAGGGTAGGAATAAATAGTTTTCAGAATGGAGAGCGGTAAATAGTGGTGTCCCCGGGGGGTCTGTATTGGGATCAGTCCTATTCAATATATTCATAAATGATCTGGAAAAAGGGGTAAACAGTGAGGTGACAAAATTTGCAGATGATACAAAACTACTCAAGATAATTACATCCCAGGCAGACTGTGAAGAGTTACAAAAGGATCTCACCAAATGAAATTAATAGGCAGGTTTAAAACAAACAAAAGGAAGTCGTTTTTCACACAATGCACAGTCAACCTGTGGAACTCCTTGCCAGATGATGTTGTGAAGGCCAAGACTATAGCAGGGTTCAAAAAGAACTAGATAAGTTAATGGAGGATAGGTCCATCAATGGCTATTAGCCAGGATGGGCAGGGAGGGTGTCCCTAGCCTCTGTTTGCCAGAAGCTGGGAATGGATGACAATGGATGGATCACTTGATGATCACCTGTTCTGTTCATTCCCTCTGGGGCACCTGGCATTGGCCACTGTTGGAAGACAGGATACTGGGCTAGATGGACCTTTGGTCTGACCCAGTATGGCCATTCTTATATTCTTATTTGGATATCTTCATTTCCCCAAATTGATTTTGCTGTGCAAGAAACTGGTTAACTTCCCTTTCAGGAAATAAGAAGACAGAACCCAGCCACAATTCTGTCAAGATCAGATGCTTATCTTAGTTATAAATAGAAAAGAGGTAGGTGGAACATTTGAAAAAAACAGCACTGGTATACAAGGAATTATTTACTAGGGAAAGCTGCTAGGTTAATATTTTCCTAGCTTAATCATGCAGTTTTTACAGATGTTTTTTTCACCATCATATCAAATTTAATGGGGTATTTCTTAAAAGAGGATTCTGTCATACCATTTAGCAATAAGGCCATTATTTAGTTTTGTAATAAGGCAACAAATTGCTCAATGTGATTGGCTAAGAGATGTCTCAAGCCTTTCATATCATATTTTAAGTGAGTGCTCAGATCTACTTCAACCTATAAAAGTGAGAGCTCAGATCTACTTCAGCCTATAAACATTTGGGTCATATTTTCAAAAACAGCCTCTACAATGGCACCTGCTGTTTTGTGCCTGCAATTTTAAGTGCAATCACTTACAAACACAAATAGTAAAATGCAGACACCTGAATACCTGAATTGATCAGACTATCAGGCATCTAGGTTCTATTACTACTCCAGGAAGTCCACTACGGAATTTAATATTGCTACTAATCACATGTGGAAGGTGCTCAGATACTACAGTGATGGGTGACAGTATAAAAGGGATCAGTAGATTATTTTTTACATTCATAAAATTGTGGGGCAATTCATTAGGCTTGGATGAACTCTTGTGAAAATTTGCCCCTAAGCTGTAGAGCTTCATTTTTAAAAAAATTAAATCAGTATAATTAAGAAATTAAAAAAGAAAACACCAAAATTGAATAAACGGAGTGACAGAAAGATGAGTGGGCCAAATCCTCAGCTGAGGTAAATTAGCATAGCTCCTTTGACTTCAAATCCAATGACTTGGGCGTTATGATCTCACCCACAAATTTTAATATCTTCAGTGAAAAAAAGTGTTCAAAAACATCATCAGATGTAAAATGAAACCAAAAACTACACCTAATGTTAACCTGGCCTTTCTCCTAAGATTCTCAAACACGAGACTTCCAAACTGAGCATGGAGGAAATTGCAACCCTAATTGTTTTGAATAATCTCACCATACACATAGTTAATTTAATAATGTGGCTGTTGTTATATTTTTATATGCCTCTCTCTTTATTGTCACCTGCCCCAGTTTCACCTGGTCAAACAGTAGTTCCTAAACACAAAATTGAGTGAATTGTAGCTTTTCTTTTCTTTTTTTGCTTCACAAACCCTTTATAAATCAATCCCATAACATGGGAATCTATTAAATTAACAAATAATAGCTCTGAAGTTTCTGCACAGTTCCTGATGTAGTCAGTGTTTGAGGTTTGAAATTTGATCTCAAAGTGAGTAGTTTGAATATAAATATTGGATGTCAAATACATGTATTTGCAACTGAATACGAGCATTAAACATCAAATACATGCATTCAGCTGAATCATCCAGACTAGTTTTGATGACTTGAAGAGACTCAGTGAAATGAAATCTTTATAAATACATCAGAGCATAGGCGCCGACTCTTTGGGTGCTCTGGGGCTGGAGCACCCACAGGGAAAAATTAGCTGGTGCTCTGCACCCACTGGCAGCCAAGCTCCCCCACCCCCTCCGCTTCCTGCCGCCCTGCCGCCTAACAGCTGTTTGGCAGCGCTTTGGACTTTCCGGGAGGGAGGGGGAGGAGCAGGGACATGGCACGCTCAGGGGATGAGGCGGAGAAGAGGCAGGGCAGGGGCGGGGACTTGGGGGATGGGGGTGGAATGGGGGCAGGGACTTTGGGGCAGGGGTGGAATGGGGGCGGGACAAGGGTGGTGCAGGGGCGGAAAGAGGCGGTGGAGGGGTGGGGCCGGGGCAGGGAGGTGTCGAGCACCCACCAGGCAAAGGGGAAATCGGCGCCTATGCATCAGAGGGGGTGGGGGAGAGGACTTCTTTAAATTAAGGGCCAATGCTGGCATATGAACAAATTGATATAAAATGGCCATCAATAACTTTAGGCTTGAAGTTAGATGAAGGTTTCTAACCATCAGGGGAGTGAAGTTCTGGAACAGCCTTCCAAGGGGAGTAGTGGAGGTAAAAAACCTCACTTGTTTCAAGAATGAGCTTGATAAAGTTTATGGAATGAATGGTGTGATAAGATTGCCTACAATGACATATGGCCCATCCATAACTGCTATTAGCAAATATGTCTGACAGCCAGAGATGGGGGCCCTGAGTTACTACAGAAAATTCTTTCCCAGGTCTCTGGCTGGTGGATTTTACTCAGAGTCTAACTGATCATTTCCCCACAAGTCAGGCTGGCAGAGACCCTGGGGATTTTCACCAATCTCTGCAGCATGGGACACACGTCACTTGCTGGTTTGAACTAGGGTAAATGGTGGAGTCTCTTTAACTTCAAGTCTTTAAATCAAGATTTGAGGACTTTAGTAACTCGGCCAGAATCACAGAATATCAGGGACCTCTAGTCCAACCCCCTGCTCAAAGCAGGACAAATCCCCAGAAAGATTTTTGCCCCCGATCCCTAAATGGGCCCCCTCAAGGATTGAACTCACAACCCTGAGTTTAGCAGACTAATGCTCAAACCACTCAGCTATCCCTCCTCCAGAAGTTAAGGGGTACTCTAGGAGTGGGTGGGTGGGTGATGTTCTGTGGCCTGTGATGTGCAGGAGGTCAGACTAGATGATCCCTTAAAATCTGGCCTTAAAATCTATGACATATTCATGCTTTCTGTCCCACTATTTGACCAGCTATATAGTTAGCAGATTATTTGAAACCATGTCCTATAAGAGAAAGTTGGTGCAGAATCCTCCAATTGTACCATCTAGAACTGGACAAATACTGACTGAACCAATTTTTTTAAAAATAAAATTGTTTTGGGTTGATTCAAAATGGAATTTTTTTAGGTTTCTCAGCAAAACAAACATTTAGTTTCACTTTGGGGGTTTTAGCCCCTTTTTAAAGTCTTTTAAAAAATTGGCAATTTTCAAAACAAAAACTTATTTTAGAAAGAAAAGTCAAAATGCTTCATTCCAGAAATGCCAAAATGAAATGGTTAGACTTTTTTAAAAAATCGTTTTTTTCAACCAAAGTTATTTGCTGAATACAATATGAACTTGCCCCAAAACCGCACTTTTCAGCCAGCTAATTCCATCTCTAGTACCATCATGCCATGCTGTGCCATGAATCAGTTTTAAAAAGAGATACTTAAGAAGATATGGCTCTCATTCTGCTCCACTGAAACTCAACTACGCTATTTCTGCAAGTTACCTGATTCCTACAGGCCAAGGGATTGACAATCTCAAATTATAGCCCAGTCCTGAAGCCTGAACTAATGTGAATAGTACCAATGAAGATAACTCACTTGAGTAAGTGACTGGACCCTTTATGAATTCAAGTGTCTCTCTTCTGATATTGTTCTTTCAAGCCTGCTGATATTTTCATTGTGACTTGCAACAAAATCACAAATGATTTTTTTTAAATAAATAAAGATGCTAGGTAAGAAACACTTTGCTCTTTGCAAAGTACCAATCAGATGGAAAGGATCTTGATTTATAAACACAAAGATATTAGCATTTAATATATTATTACTTAAATGTCACAAGATCCTTCACATTCCCTTTGAGGATTGACAGATTTAGAATCTGTGTGTTACACTGTTTAGCAAATGTTTCAGAAGAAAAAAATACTTTTACATTGACTACTACATATTAAATTTCACTGAGAAGCACTAATTTATAAAACAGTGTCCCATACCTGGGTGTTGCTTGACATCAGTAACTCTGAATAATATTATTTAACTACCAGTACAGCATGCATTCTGAAAGTTTATCATTAGGCAGAAAGGTTAAATACATTTTTCTGCTAGCATTTACACTGGTAAATCCACTGAGTTCAGGATTGGAGGCACAGAACTGCAGGTGCCTCAAATTACCTCATTGGTTTTGGTGTGAGTCAGAGCAGTAGCTTACCCATTGAGAGAAAACTTGCTTGTACAATTGAGATATCAAACTTCCGTTCATTCATCACAGTATAATATCAACATAGTGATAATTTACAACAAAAGACATTTCCAGCAGGGAGGAAATGATGGCTGCAGGCAAAGTGAACACATTTTCGTAATGAAATCTGCATGTAACATTTAGGGCAGGGGTTCTCAAACTGGGGGTCAGGATCCCTCAAGAGGTCACGAAGTTATTACATGGGGGGTCATGAACTGTCAGCCTCCATTCCAAATCCCACTTTGCCTCCAGTATTTTAATGGTGTTAAATATATAAAAAAATATATAATTTATAAGGCGGAGGGTCGCACTCAGAGGCTTGCTGGGTGAAAGGGGTCATCAGTATAAAACTTTGAGAACTACTGATTTAGGGTAATAGGAACAAAACTTGCAATATCTTTGCCTTTCAGTAACATTGCAACACACTCTTAACTTGCTGAGGTCATAAGGGTGTATTTTTCAGAAAAACACAACAAGGAGTCCTATTTTTAAAATGCAAATGGTAGGCAGAAGTAATCATGTTATATATTTTGGGAATCTGAGTGGATTTTGTTGTCTAATATATGGAAACTTTTATTTAAGTAAATGACATTTTAAATGAATAGAAATGTCACCTTTACAGTAACTGAAATATTTTTAACATTTTATAAACTTGACCTATTTAAATTTTTAGAAGCTAATGTATCTGTAGTTTTCCATTGTAATGTACTCTACCTGTATAATACAAAACATGTTTTAACCTCATATAAATGCACATTTCATCCTTCTATAGAGTATTGTCATTGATTTTCCTCTCCGATAAACATTTTTATATGCATTTGATATATGTAAGATGCTATGCAAAATAAACCAAATTGTTAAACAGGATTTTCAAAACAGAAGGCCATTTTCTCAGACATAATGGGTGAAATCTGCAATAGCAACCTCTAAATTTAAATGCACAAAATTATTGGTTCAAATGTATGGCCTGATCCAAAGACCACTGAAATCAATGTGAGTCATCAATTTCATTGGGTTCTGGATTAATTTCTTAGGGCAAAATCATACCAACATTTATGCACGTGACTAACTTTGACTGCATAAGTACTAGCCCTATGTATAATTAGTCACACACTAGGTGTTGGCAGGGCTGGACTCTTAGAAGCTGGTCTTAGGCCACTTTGAAAATTTAGCTCAATAGGATTTTGTATAAAAATTTCATTTGGATTACATTCAACCACACAAAGACACATGATCTTTATTTTAGTCCGGTAACAAGCAATGGAGTGGCACCACAGACAAAGTGTGGTTTAAATGTCAAAATTTATTTTAAGAAGTCAGTAGTGTCTAATTTGGTACATTTCACAAAGTAATCCTGAAAGAAAAGAGACGGCAGCTGAAAAATAGGCTGTATCCCAGGGGTTCTCAAACTGAGGGTCAGTACCCCACAGGGGGTCCCGAGGTTATTACATGGGGGGTTACGAGCTGTGAGCCTCCACTTCAAACCCTGCTTTCCCTCCAGCATTGATAATGGTGTTAAATATATTAAAAATGTTTTTAATTTATAACGGGATGGCACTCAGAGGCTTGTGTGTGAAAGGGGTCACCAGTACAAAAGTTTGAGAACCACTGCTGTAACCAAACAGTTCAATCATGATGTAAACTGTACCCGGGAGCTCTTTCGCTTGCTTAGTGAGTTTGAGAACTGTAAATTTGGAGTGCTAAATTCAGAGCTGTTTCCACTGGCAGCATTGCGGAAACTAAACAAAGCTAGAGAATGTAAAAGCACTTCTCTAGCTTTACATGTTTCTATAGTCTGTTCTTGGGAGATCTGAAGGTTTATCTGTTTTAGGTTATTCATGATCAAACTGGAAGTCAGGAGGTTTGTTACAGAACCACACCTGGTCAGGTTCTCTTCAAAAAACTGTTTATAGAGCTCTTCCACCTTTGTATCCATGTAGTTATTCAGCACAGAATTCGAAAGAGGCTGCTTGTGGAGTGTCATACTCCTTTCTCCACCTTCATCACCATTCAAGGACTTTGTAGCTGTTTTTTCAAGAGGCTCATTTTGAGGGGAATGACCCAATAGAATATCTCCTGACAATAAAACCGGGCCATCAACAAGTTCATCACTTATGTGGTCCATAATGCAACCTGAATCCCGCATATAACCTCCTACATGGTCTCCTCCAATATGTAAGTCAGGATAGTTTTGATAAATACTGTGGCATGACCAGGATCTATACAAATCCACCTGGTTTTCATGAATTTGTTCTCTTCCTGGTATATGTAAAGCTTCAGATATTGTTCCTTTAATGTGTGCACTATGTTCTTTTGCAGGTAGCTCTTCTTTAGATTTCCATTGAAGCTCTTTATTATTTTCAATTTTGCTACCTTTTGCAATGATCTCATTCTGCTTCTCAGATTCTGAAGCAAAATCTTTAATTGCTGGTGTATCTATAAGGTGATCTTTCCAGGTTTCCCTTTCATCTTTTCTGTGACATTTGTGGGGTTTATCTATGTTCTGTTTTCTTTCTTTGTATATGATTCCAGTTAGGATGCCTTCTGCCAACATGTTGATCAGTGCTAGAGACTCACTAACCAGCAGAGTTCACTATATTCCTGCAAATACAAAGAAGCCATGTAAGGTAATGCAAAATAAGCATAACAGTAAGGGCTATTTTATCCTTAATTGATAAAAAGTTTTTTAAAAAATGTATGCTTCATGCAGACTGCAATGTGTGGGGCATTTTTTATTTTAACAAACAGTAACTTAATTGCTTTTTCACCAATTTCATTTTTATAGCCAGATAAAGTAAAGCCATCATGTCAATAAAAATCATTCTGAAAAAGAAAAAGAAAAGAGTTAGGCCAATAATTTGATCCTTCATTTTCCATATCAGCTCAGTCTTGGACCCTTCTTCTGAATTGTGACAATTGTGCTACATTATGCACATGACTTGTTCTTAGAAAGATTTAATCAATGAAGTCTTTTTCATTTGGTGACTGTGCCAGATCCTCAGCTGGTGTAAAATCGACATAGTGCTACTGAAAGAAACAGCGCAACAACTGATTTCACCAGCTGAAGTTCTGACTGATGATAATCCTCTACACACTTTTTTTTAGTAAACTAAGGGGCTAATCATGCAAGGTGTTGAGCTCGCCAGTGAGATACCGAATGGCCGCAACTTCCACTGCCTTCAGTGTGAGCTGAGGGTGTTCATCACTTCCCAAGAATGCTCAGCACCTTGCAGGACTGAGCCCCCATTGCAGCAATATCTTGCTTATTTACATAAAAATGTTGGGTATATTGCCGAACTATTCGCCAAAATTTAAGCAGATACTGTAATGAGCTCTTGTATTACTAAGAGTCCAGAATTTTACTAAATTCACTGCATTCGTTCACTAATACATTATGAAATATTATCATGAATAATTAAAAACTAAACTACACATCTCAAAATAGTTAGCTACTACATTTTGTGATTCCTTGGCTTTGCCTTTTAATTGTATTTGCTCACACAGGGCTTGATCCTGCACCCTTTGGAGTCAGTGGTAAAACTCCAATTGACTTAGATGGAGCAAGCCTTTAGGATTCAATCCATCTCCTATTGAAATGAATGAGAGTCTTTCCATTGACTTCAGTGGGAGTTGGCTCTGACCCACACTCACTGAGGACCACATTGTGGCTGACCCTTATGTGGGAGAACGAAGCAGGAGAACACCAAAAGTCTCCTCTTCACTTTGAATGCCTTTGCAATGTTGTCCCAGCACAGGGGGACTGCTCCCTTTGGGCATCTCTGGAGCACTCAGGATATGTCTACACACAGAATTGACAGCCCAGAATTGACAGACTTGGGCAAGCAGGGCTCACATCAGCACTTTAAAATCTGTTTAAATAAGGGGATAGTTGTTTAATATAAAGTGACACCTCTGTAGAGCAGGTGTGATACCAGAACCAACCCTTAAAATAACTCTTTCCAAAGCAGAATTGATTTTAAGTACCCCACATATTAATAAGCACACTCTAATTCAAATGTCATAAGAATGACACCTATGCTCAGAAAAAGCACAAAACACAGATCCTTCAGCAGCTAAAATAATTTAACCATTTTACTTTATTTTTAATACCTCTCACACAAGCAAAGATGCAAGATAAAAATTTTAAAAGTGCCCAGGTGCCATATTCAAAAGAGACACAGGCACTTATGAGCCTGAATCTCATTGAAAGTCAATGAGACTTAGGCAACGACGTGCCTGACTCACTTTTGAAAATGGGAGTTAAGCCCAGATGTGCAAAGGTATTTAGGTGCCTAACTCCTATTGAAATCAATTGGAGATATGTGCCGAAATAGTTTTGAGGAGCTGGGCCTTAGTTACTTATGAAAAGTTTGCCTCTAACACTTGGTTCAAAGTATTAGAGCAAGTTGTCAAAAATATGGGAACCTTAGCAAGTATACTTTAAAAATACATATACTTTCAGTTATTTTAAGCAAAATAAGTGGGACTCTAAATTCCGTAACAAAAGATAAGCTGAGACAAACTAAAGTAAACCAGACTTACCCTTTCAGAATCAGTATAAGATGTGGATAGTCACATAACCTAACATTCCATGACTACAGCTGCAGCAACCTTAGAATAAATTCTCTTTATTCACTTCAGACAGTGTGAGCAATAACTGGAGCACACACAATTTTGTTCCTCTTTTTGTGCAATTTTTAAAACAGAAGTGCCGTCACCAGTGGAAAACTGTGTGGTCTGTAAACAAGCAGTGACACCAAATCCAAAAGAGGATGTAAAAAATGAGTCTGGATGGGCCTGATTCTGGTGTAATGTTCACAACTAGTATGACTGCTTTTTAATTTTGCAATATGTCAACTAAAAATAACTAAGATTACTAAAAGATTAATGTGTCTAGTAGATTTCCGTTTGATACCTTTGGCCATGCTCGTAGTACATTTCAAAATGCAAGGACGCAATCAAGCATTCTATTGCTCATTTCCATCTACAAACGACTGAATTTAGTTATTAAATTAGATGTCTCTCTGATTTGCAGAGGCAAATGTTTGTAGGTACAAGTTTCTTCATTTGCAGGTACAGAACATGCATAAGTGAGGGTAAAAGTATAAAGATTGTTTTTTAAAATGTAATGCTCAGAACAGAGCCAGTAGATCACGCTGTTATGTCCCTCCTTGTAGCCAGAGTGCACACAGCTGGCAGTTTGCAGTGTCCTAGTCCTATCAACTGTAACCTGGGCACCACTGACTACCTCAGCTGTGACATGATCTGGGATCATTGCAATAATCAAACAACCCATGGTTACGGCTTCTCCAGACCCTAAAGGACAACCATGGGTGACTGGAAGCCAAGGCACTGTGGATAACATACCATCTTTAGAAAAAAATCAGTGACAACCTTTCAAAACTCATGATTGGTTTGCTTAGGTTTTCTTTACAAGGAAAAAGGTTAGAAACTTATTTTGTTTTAAAATTAAAACTAACTCTCACCTTCTCATTTCTCTTTCCTCCAAATTGGGGGGAGGGGGAGCGGTAATTGTAAGCTTCATTGGTTAGTAACAGCAGCTCAAATTAAAGGTTGAGTTTCAAAACTAGCCTCCAAATTTGCAGACTAATTCTGCATTCCGATGAATTGCCATGAGATATTATAGCATTTAGACATCTAAATATCTGATCTGTACTACAAGCATATAGTTAAATGTTTAAATACTCTCATTTCTGTGGGATGACTTGCGGATTGGGTTGAAGGCTGTTTAAAAATGTGTCTTTGTCTATCAGACTTCAAGAGCCACACACCAATGAACTTACACCAATTTACACTAGCTGAGGATTCTGGTGCCAAAGAAATATCTAACAAAGGATAAGATTGTTCATCTTTTTTTCTTTCACTATTGCTGATGTTTCTCTGAGGTGGACCCTTTCCTTCTTACTCATCACTTTGTACCACTTGGTAGAAGCTTTTTGTCACAGGATGTGTCCCTTTAAGGGAACAGGACCAGTCCCCTGGGACTACGTAGCTGCTTCTCAGTGTGGTGCTGATCTAGCCTATTTGAGTACTCCTGGACTAACTCAATTGGAGCTATTAGTCTCAGCTGGGAAAGGGCTAAGAACACATTATATAAAGAGGAAGCTGCAACAAGAGAGGGTCTGTTTACAGGGCCTGTCTGGGGTTAAAGAGGCAGAGGAAGCTGTGGCTGAAAAGGGTTCCCAGAATCTCCTGGAGGAGACAAAAATTCAGGCAAAGTGGTTTATAATTGTTTGGGACTAGGGTTTAACCTCAGGATGGTAAGGACCGTGTAAGCCCTTCATTAGTCAGGGGACACTGGGAAGGGGGAGAATCTGGTGGTCTAGCACCAAGAATGAGAGTTGCATGAGGCTTAGGAAAAATCTGGACAAACAGACAGTGATGAGAAGTCATGTGAGATCGATTTAAGTTGAATCTGTAGGACTTTACGTTAAGACGTGCAGTGGGGTCAGACTGGAATCTTCTAAACCAATAACAGAGCCCCAACAAGGTTTTCCCATTGAAAAAGGGTTTTCTTTCTAGTGATTTGAGAGACCTTCAAGGGTGAATATCTGTCACATGGGGGCAGCAGGAGGCATTGACCCCTTACATTGTTTCTTTGTTATTTTAATAAATGTACTTTCTTTAAGAAAAATAAAAATTCTATGATAATAGAAGGCCTAATCTGTGCATGTGGATTTACAATGAAGAGCAGTAAAGCTGAGAACGTTCAGAAGTTTGCCTGCACTTGCTGATGGCAAGAGCATATTGCTTCACGGATGGATTTTCAGAGGTGTTGAGATCTTGCAGTTCCTAGTGACTTCAGTTCAAGCAGAGGTTATTCAGCATTACTGAAGGTCAGTCCCTCATGACTCTGTGAATATGCAAAGGATGAAAGGATATGAGGCAGATCAAATGGACAATCAAATAATCATAATGGATTGCACATTAAGTGGATTAAAATATACTAACTAGAATATTCTATGAAGAATTAATGTTTTAAAAAATCAGTGTTTTTTCTTCACTATTGGCTTCTTTAGAATGTAAAGTTCCAAGAGCCTAATTATTAAACTATTTCACCCCATCTCCTAAAGAATAAAATTAAGGCCACAGTTAAATATATATGGATATTCGTCTGATCCTTTGACAGATCCACTAGCACTAAAGATACATTGCATATGTTTTCTCTTTTTCACATAAGGACTTGGTTAACTAATTTCTTAAAATACAGGGTTCTTCTAAGGATACAAGGGCCTAAATAGGTTAGATGCTTTTGAAAATCCCACTAGGCACTTATCTGCATCTTCAGGCACCTAAATATCTTTGACAATCTTTCCGAAGTCCTTACAATCTACTCAGACTACAAATTCTTTTGGTTAAGAAAGTTTCTTTTTGCTCTGCATTTGCACAGGGCCTAGCAAAATGGAGTCTTGCTTCATGACTGGGGCACCAATGTGCTACCATAATACAATTAATATATTCTAATAGTAAGAATGTCAATTTCTGAAACTCTTACCCAATGAATAGTCCCATTGGGACTATTTGTTGAGTATAGTACTAAAATTGAATGCGAGTAAAATTATCAGAATCTTGCCCACAGTAAAAACTCCCAGAAACCTCTGAGATATCTGCCCCTCAGAAGCCTGCAGGATTATGTTGTAATATACTATACACAGACAAGGCAATCAATATTGTTTTCTACCATTTTATATTGCTTGTGCAGTTAATATTTTCAGTAGATAAAATGAAAATATAAAATCAGGGGATTAGTTTACAATTCTCCATTAGGTTTGATTCAGCAGGGGCAGAGACTAATTTGCTGTATGAGAAACTGAATAGCCAAGTGTTAAATTGATAACTTCAAATTTTCTTGGAAATGAAGTTCCTTTTGTGGAAAATCGAAGGCTTCTTCTTCCTGCAGCATTTCCATTTGTAACTGGATTATTGGACATATGAAGCTAATTTACAGCTTCAGACAAGTGCCCTATCACTGAATGGACTGTGTAGTATGTTGTGTATCTTAAAGTACACAAAAGATTCATTTGGCATAATCAGGATAGCAAACTCTCCAAAACTAAAATTTTAATAAATTCATGGGTGCCTCAGCTCCTCACATCTTTTTCCATTGACATACATTACAAGGAGTCTCCAGATATAGAAAAATGAGACCGCAAATTGGGAAATGTCTATCCTTCACTATCTTAGTTACTTCCCTTTTCTTTAAATTAAAGTGCTGTTTTACAAGAACACAGTGGTACTTTCTTTAGTTGCAGAACTAAGATTATATTGTGACATCTGTTTAATCAGGTTTAACGCCAACAGACGCCGGTTGTCGGCAGACGGGATTGAACCAGGGACCTCTAGAGCTTAGTGCATGAGCCTCTACCGCATGAACACTAAGCCAACTGGCTGTTAGCAGTCTCTCTCTCTCTCCTTCTCTCTCTGATGTTGGTGCCACTAGATGGGACAGAACACCATACCCAGAAGGTGTGTGGGTTACACAGGTAAATGGGGAAAAAAACTAACAAAACATAATCCTTTCAATGAGATAGTACAGAACAAAATATAAAGTGCCACTAGTCCCAAGTTGTAGAACAAACAAGAACTCATGAACTGCAGAAGACAAATGTGGTTTTGGTTTTCAGATCAGTCAGTGACCAGCTGATATGACTGACAAGTCATGTGGATTTCCAAGTAGGAAAGCAGTTTGTTAACATTGTACAATCCTCTCAAGCACTAGTTAATAGATAAACAGGCACCGAAAGAATTTTCGGTTAGTTCCCTTATCAAGTTTCCTACTCTTTGGCAGATAATAAGAATTTAATTGTCTTGCAAGTACTAGAATACTACCCATATGCTGATGGAGGGAAAATGTAGAAATGAAACACACAAATGATGTGTAATACATGGGACATCGTGAATGTGGTACCCTCTTTTTACATTTCAATAATAACCACCAATTTATTGATTCCTCAGTAGTAAAGTACTACAGACAATGTATCCTAACTATGAATTAAAATAAACTAGAAGCAAGGTCCTATATAACTTTGGCCCTCCCTCTTTGTCCAATCTAATCTTGTTAGAATGACTGTTGTCCCCTCTTCAGCAAAGACATTATCCTTTATGTAAACTCTTCTAGGAAAAGACCGTGTCTTTTTGTGTATTTGATAAAGCAACTAGCACACTTTGAGGTGATACAAAATAATAATGCGCTTATATGCAAACATTTATTTGAATGAAATTAGAGACAGCTAAACCAAACACATTCCAGCTCTCGTCTTGTGCAAAGTGAAGTTGGTTATGTGAGAAACTGGACTATGATGTGGATTTTTAACACAGATGGGATTATGCATTACAAATATTAAAATCCAAATTAATCCCGTCTCCAAAAATCAGAGCATGTAAACTACATGGCAACTACAATATCTCATAGGCCCTTATCATGAAAAAGTGCTTTGGGAGGAAATGATCTTCAAAATAGCACAGCTAACGTAAAGAATTCTCCAACATATGTTCCAGAATCCTGGCATCCTTGTATCTGTCCACTACCAGCTACTGCTGGATATAGGGGAAGAAACCGACATAGTCCAGTTTTGGCTATGTGAATCTGCATTTGCATGACCCAAATAATCAACCATGTTCCTTTGTCAGTGACTTGTCCATTTCCTCTTTCTAAATTCCTCTGAAGAGTTTCACTACCTGTCATGTGCACTGCTTACATGCGGATTTGAAACCGTTCTGTGTAGATCCTCCACTGCTTTACCCCCAACTAGCAGAAATGCATACTCTCTGCTGTATTATTTATTCTCTTATATACCCATACTGTGTTCTAAGTGAATAGATTCATAGACTCTAGTACTGGAAGGGACCTTGAGAGGTCATCGAGTCCAGTCCCCTGCCCTCATGGCAGGACCAAATATATAAGAAACAGATTTAATATAGAGCTGAGTCCAACTGAACTCATAAAAATAATCTAATATTTAAAGGTTATTTGAAATAACTATTTCCTCCACTACATCATCGTGAGTGAAATTCTCTTTCTACACAACAGATTCAGTGCTGATAATAATTAAGCATTTCTCCATCTTCATTAACATGCCTCAACCCTGACCTGGAGGAATCAACTTTGAGAGCAGATGGGATAGTTCAAATTCCATACAACTCACTCCAGGGCTCCTCTACTGAGACTACTAAATTAGTGTCAATTGCAGTACTGTTGTTTATGAATTAGAGCCATGCAATTCAGGAATAACACACAACCAGATTAAGTAAAATAATAATTTGGAGGATAACAACAATTAAACTTTCTATTAAAGTGTTGCAAGGAGTCAGCAGCACAAAGAGGGAGGAAGAAGATCTTTCCACCGGAATGTGTCAGCCTCCACAAATACCCAATATTTAAACTAACAAAATGTAGTAAAGGAGACACTAAAGGTAGCTGAGAAGGTGAATGCAGATTACAAGTGGAAGTGTAAACAGTGATAAAGTCACATAAATGTGTTAGTGTAGGTCTTTGAATTACAAGTCTAAAATGTTAAACAGAATTTATAAGGAAAGAGGTATCTGAAGATATCGGACTCTAGAAACTCAAGTAAGAAAAATGCAAACACAGAATGAAGCCTTCCTTCTGGTCCCATGCCAAGATGATGAACAGGTAAAAACAGGCATATCTTATGATCTTCCTCTGTTGCGACTCATTCTCCCATATCTCTGTCTTCACCCATTGTTTATTGTCATCACCTGCAGTATTGACTTTTTCAGATTGTAAGAAACTTGAGGCAGAGACCTCTCATTTTTATTTACTTGTAAAGTGCCATGCACACCTATGGTGCTGCCTTAAAAATAAATTATAATTAGTAGCAGCTCAGGGTGAGATTTAACATAATCTTTTCCAAAAAAACAAAATATATCCCATATTTCAGCTAAGACTATATCTTTTATACACACACGAATATGAAATAGAAAATGATTACACTGATTGATTTTTTCAAACTTAGCTGGTGTAGGTCTATCTGTCTCTTTAACCCACTCCAGCAACACTGCATTTTTCGCAGCCCTAATCTCTTTCAACTCCTCAAATACATCTCAGTTCCTGAAGCAACTGCCTGCTCACCTGACCATGTGTTCCAATTTCTCAGTGAGGCCTTTTCTGTTTACCTGTTTATTGTGAAAGTGTATACGTTATTAACAAACACACACATTTCTATAAAAATCACTAAGGGCCCGATCCTTTCCCCCACTGAAACAGGATTGAGCCCTAAATCATACCAGGCTTGTGGCTTGACATGCCCCTGCATAAAAGGCAGAAAGGTGCAAGAAGCCTTCCACCTTTCTTTTGTCAGGTTGGAACAATCAGAATCCTTGTGTTTATTATGGGCCCCCAAAAGGGAGTTCCTCTGCATAGTCTTGGGTCCAGAGGGTGCTAGGGGGAAGGGTGGTGTTTTTCCCCCCCCCCATCTCCCCAGCTGCAATATCTTCTTGATGCTGCTCATGCCTGTGGCTTCAGTTTCTTTGGCCCCTGGGCTGGTTCCTCACTGAAATTTCTTTTTCTTTCTCAAGCCCACCGGACTATGGGGAGGAGGCTACCATATGGGACCTAGTGCCCCAATGTAGTGATCTGTCAACGCCCCGGTGCTCTCCACACAAGCCAGCTGAGCTGGCCACATGCAGAACAGGAGCGTGTCCTACAGCCTGTTGAAGGATTGTGCTTTGGTGAAACTTCTTTTACACTCCTGGAGGCATCACGCCTAGCTGAGGCACAACTGTTCCAGGATTTCCACTGGAGGCTATATGCCTCTGCACTATCCCCCAATATGGAGCTGTGTTTTAAAAGAACAACTGAGTCCATTACTTCTACAAGGATAGTAATATGACTACTACAACTCAGTGGTTTGAGCATTGGCCTACTAAACCCAGGGTTGTGACCTCAATCTTTGAGGGGGCCAGTTAGGGAACTGGGGTAAAAATCTGTCTGGGGATTGGTCCTGCTTTGAGCAGGGGGTTAGACTAGATGACCGCCTGAGGTCCCTTCTAACCCTGATATTCTATGAACTATCACTTTCATAAAATAAATCTATGCAGATGCCCCCTCTTGTTCCAGTAGTGTAAACATAACTATACTTTCCTCATGAGAGTTTTAGTTGTGCTACAGTCATGTCTCTCTTGCACCACCTGCTTGACTGTATTGTTTCAACTCCTACAATTGCTCATCACCTTTGAGGCCTAGTTGCATTTTTCATAGACAAAAATGACAAATTTCTTTAGTGCTTACTCTTATACTTCTTCAAAACCCACTTGTCTCTTCCCTTTTTATAAGTTGTAGCAAATCAGAAAGATATAGTAGGCACAAATTAATCTGGATTTATACAGTAGTACCATTTTGAATTATAATAGCCCTCTTCCATTTGAAATCTCAAATCACATTACCAAATTAAGCTTCACAATACTCCTTGTGAGGCAGGCATTGTTACTCCATTTCAGAGATGGGGGAAACGTCACACAAATTGCCCAAAGTCAGAGATGAAGCAATTACAGCCACTGGCGTTACGTCAGCAGATATTTTGCTCTGAAGTCCACAGTGCACAGCTGGGAAAGAAAACCAGATCTCTTTGGCACCTAACCTCTTTTGCTGGAGTGACATTCCCATATGTCTTAAAAAAAAAAAAAAAACAAAGACACACAAATAGGGCCTCACAAATCACCAGGCTGGCTTTGCTGGGACACTGAGCGTTTGTGGGATGTCACAGATCTTCAGGCTCAATGTTGTATCTGTGAGACATGGGCCCAGACCGGGGCTGCTGAAATCTGAGCCCCAAGAGGAGCCCCACTCTGGCTTAGTAGCCCTGTGAATTGTAGGGTCACATCTGGGGCTGCCCTCTTCTTGCTTGGGAATGGGGACATGAGGGGGGGCTGAAGGGGTTCAGCTCCTCCCTGGGGCCCTGGTGTGCACAGGAGGACTTGGGGGGGCGCCACACTTGCTGGTGTGGTGGGGCCCACAAATGACAGGGCTGGCAATGGGGGCAGCCCTTTTCTTCCTTGAAGCTCGCAATTCTCAGGGGCGGGTGCCCCACAGACATGGAGACGTGGCGGGTCGGGCAGGAAAGGCAGCTGCTGGGAGCCCAGAAGACACCGGGCAGGGCTGGAGGCCGCCTGGCCGGGGTTAGGCGCTCCCCAAACCAGGCCGCTGCGAGGGGAGGTGAGTAGCTGCCGGCTTTGCCATCGCGGGCGGGCGGGCGGGCGGGCAGCAATAGCTGCTCCTCCCCACTTCGGCCCAGCCAGGCTTAGCAAAACAGAGCTCTCTCCTGTACACGCGCCCGCCCGCCCAGAATTCTTCCGCGATCCTACCGCCAGCCCGCAGCTCTGAGCAGCAGGCCAGAAGCTGAGGGGCGGGGCTGACTTTCACTGACAGTCCGGATCGGCCAATCAAAAGCAAGAAACGAACCTGGCCCTTCCGAGTCGGTTGGCAGTTCGTTGCCTTAGCAACGGCGTCTGGCGGACGGCCTGTGAGTGAGGAGGGGCCGGGCGGGGAGGGAGCGGCTCGGCCCGCTCACCATGGGGACCATTAGGGTCTATTACACCAGCGTCACCGGATCCAGGCAGGTGAGCGAGGCAAGCCCCCCCTCCCCCGCCGCATCTTCCTCCAGCTCCCAGGGGCCCAGCGCCCCCCTCCCCTCCCCATCACCCCGGGACCCAGCGCCCCACCATAGGGCTGCACCTTCCAGCGCCCCACCATCACCCCGGGACCCAGCACCCCACCATGGGCCTGCACCCCCCTCCCCCCACCATCAACCTGGGACCCATCACCCCGGGACCCAGCACCCCACCATGGGGCTGCACCCCCTCACAGAACCCTAGGGCTCAGCGCCACCCCCACGGGTTTTCAGCACCCTTCCCCAACACCCTGGGGCCCAGCACCTCCCCCTTGGGCCTGCACCCCCAGTACCAAGAGGGACCTGAGTTCCACCCACATGGGGCTAAACCTCCACCACCAAGAAAGGTCCCAGTTCCACATGAGAGGCTGCACCTCCACCCACCCACCAGCACCAAGAGGTACTTTACCATCCACCCACCACAACCAAGAGGGGTCCTCCTTCCAACTTCATAGTCACTGCTAGCATCAAGCATGGCTCCAGCACCCACATAAGGCAGCACCATCCTAACCTCCCACCCAACTTGAACATGTCTTTCCCCCACCCCCACCTGGTGAGCAGTGAAATAGGATCCTCCCACCTACAAAGGTTGCACCCTCACCACCCACCCACCATGAAGAGATGGGATCTCTGACCCCCATAAGGTTCTTAAATGATTCTTGAAACCTGAAAATATTCAACTAATTTTGTTAAAAATATTTGAATACAAATCTTTCGCTGGCTGAGAGAATGCGTGCCAAGTTCCAGTCTGAATAAAACAACTTAAAAGGGAAAAATCTGAGCAATATATACTGCACATGAGCTTTCCTAATTTATTTTTGATTAGCTATTTAGGTAGAATATTTCAGTGTGAGGGGGTTATTTAAAAAAAAATTAAAATAAATGGGGCCGTTAACAGGAATAATAGCCTGTTTTTAAAATTTGTCTTTTTTATCTAGGTGAAGCAGAAACAGGCAGAAGTTACTCGAATTTTGGACATTAACAAAACAAAGTATGAGTTAATAGATGTATCCATCAGTGAACATCTGCTTCAAGAGATGAGGGCAAAGGCTGGTAATCCTAATGCAGTACCTCCTCAGATATTCAATGGTGATGACTACTGCGGAGTAAGAAAAAAAAAATCTAGATTTTGTTTTTAAACAATAAGGTATACAATAAGTATGTTTGTGGAGAATTTTGCATGCCTTGAATAACTTTTGCATGCTAACTCACTTCAGCTATCAGATAAATACAATAACAGTATTTTAAAAAGACAAACTTTTATGACCATGCATTTTAGGGATTGAATACTGCCTCCTCCAGTGAGCACAGTGAATGGCAGCACAGATACTACTGAGAGCACCTTGTTCACAAGGAGTTCTGCAGGAGTTGCTAGCCATGTCATTTTTCAGCAAACCAAATCCCTTAAGCCATACTGCATGCCTCAGAATATTAATTGGGCTTGTTTCTGGCCAGTTACATCACATACAAGGTTGCTTGTGCTAGCTCTGGGTCTGGTCTACAGTGGGATAGGCACCAGTGTGGCTGCACTGATGCAAAACACCAGTGTAGATGATTTCTGCAAATACTTTTTACCGAGTTTCAGACAGGGTAAGTTTCCGCAGTGTAAATCTCACTAGAGGTTCGTTATCAGTGAATCTATATCAATGACTAAATTCCAATGTAGACAAGGCCTTAGTGGCTCTCTGCATGCTTTTCCTTCTTGTACAATCAGAAACAAGATTAAGCCATAGAAACTAAGTTCTACCCTTATTTAGGTGGGTGAAACTCCAACTCTGTTCATCGGGAGTTACACAGCTGTAACAGAGGAAAGACTTGGCCTGAAGTATTTAGCAATACTGCTGTATGAAAGATGTTATACAAAACAAATTGTAATATGCTTTTTTATGCGGTAGGCTTTTATCATGGACATGGCACTGTTAATTGAAGGTCCATTTCCTTCAAGTTATCTTGTAATTTGTTGGGAATAAGGAGGTGGCTAGTATTTACTGACCATGGATTTGGCATTAGGTATTTGTGTGTGCACTAAATGCAGATGGTCACACTTTTTGAAATCTTCATATCACAGTTATGAATTGGAATATGTTAGAATGTTGTTTGAGCAAGACAAAAACAATCTTGCCAGTGTGTGCAGGTGTTACTACTGGGAAAGTTCACATACATATCAGGTTTTACAAAAACAGAATTGGAATTTAATGCCATTAGCACATATATTTGCATTTCTTTTAGGACTTTGAGATGTTATATGAAGCAACTGAAAATGAAGAAGTTTGGAAGTTTCTGAAGATGGCATCAATAGACAAGCCTGCAAGAGAGGAAATTACTGTCTAACTGGTGTATCCAGATCTGAACTCCAACAATTCTTTAGGAACCAAATCTACTAAATATATTTATTTCTTAATTGTTTTGTTCATTATTCAGGGTAAATAAATCTTATGTATTTTTGTGTTTTAATATTAAAATATAGTAGATTCAGGTCTTCTTTGATAGACTACACATTGTACCATTCAAAAGCAGTTTTTCAACCAAACTAGAAGATAGATGTCCTAAAGGCTTCTAAACCTCTTTTGTTCTGAAAGCCAACTTACATTGTTTTCCATGTTTCTCAGGGGTCTTTTATTAAACAAAGTAGTTCATACATATCTTCTTTAGACCTTTGGCATGAGGCGATCTTTTTTTCTAATACAGCATACGTAGAAAGATTATATTGTTATATTCATTGAGCAGTTTTATTTATGTGGGACATTCAATAAAAGGTAATGAGTATAGTAATAATTGTTTTTGGTTTAACTGCAATTCTTTTCTATTGGTAGTACTACCTCATATCATCTTTCTTCCACCATGGGACAATACTGCATCCTACTATTACGACACCTAGAATTACTTTCATATTCTAGATATTCCCTTTCTTGGAAAACATTAGTCTCACTCGTTGAAGCTGTTCCACTGTGGATAGATGATGAGTGATTGGAGCAGGGGGACTGGAGCTGGGGTCTCCTACCTCCCATGTATGTGCCCTAACCACTAAACCACAAGGTCATTCTCTCCTCCCGCACTTGCTCTCTGGTCCAGTGCCTATTTAAGTACATATCCAGAGTGGAACAGTCATTGAACCAGAGAGAGAGAGAATGACTCTGTAGTGCAGTGAGTTTAAGTGCCAGCTGGGTTTGTCAGGAGCTTTGTGGATCACAGCAGAACCAAACCTGTGACTTTATCTCAAACTTGAAAGGGGTGTGGGCATGAGGCCACAAATGCAGAGCCAGCTGTAGTGGAATTTAACAGGCATGGTGTTGAATCCTTATGAAGAGCCTTTCCATTAAGTATTTTAGGTAAAGAGGCTTTAAATAACCTGAATAAAAATCACTTCTCCTCTCAATTAATCAGATTTAATTTCTTTGGTATTTATGTCAAACCTCATAGTTGTCCATTCATCCACAGAGTGTCAGGGTACTAATGCTGAAACAAACAAACACAAAATAAACTTCTCGCTCTATATTTATCTTAAGCCAAAAAATGGTAAAACCTACTTTCCCCTCTCTTTGGAGGTCTCCCTTAAATTAGGGAACAGCATGATGAATTATAAGGAAAAGCTATCAAACAAATCATGCCAAGCCAACCTAATTTCCTTCTTTGTCAGAGGTATTAGTCCAGTGGATGGGGGTAGGGGAAAAGCAGTAGATATGATATATCTTGATTTTAGTAAGGCTTTTGACGCAATCCCACATGACATTCTCAAACAAACTAGGAAAATGTGGTCTAGATTAAATTACTATAAGGTGGGTGCACAGCTGGTTGAAAGACCGTACTCAAAGAGTAGTTATCAGTGGCTTGCTGTCAAACTGGGAGGACATATCTACAGTGACCCCATGTGGGTCAGTCCTAAGTCCAGTACAGTTCAATATTTTCATTAATGTCTTGGATAGTAGAGTGGAAAGTATGCTTATAAAATTTGTGGATGACACCAAGCAGGGAGGTGTTGCAAGCACTTTGGACGAGAAAACTAATCCAAAATGTCCTTGACAAATTGGAGAATTGATCTGAAATCAAGAAGATGGAAATCAATAAAGATAAGTGCACAGTGTTTCACTTAGGAAGGAAAAAATCAAACGCATAACTACAAAATTAGGAATAATTGACTAGGTGGTAGTACTGTTGAAAAGGATCTGGGAGCTAGAGTGGATCACCAATTGAGTCAATATGATGCAGTTGCAGAGAAGGCTAACATGAGGTGTATCCACAAAAACACCAGGGAGTTCAGTGGCATCTTAAAGACTAAGATTTATTTGGGCATAAGCTTTCGTGGGTAAAAAACCCACTTCCTCAGATGCATGGAGTGAAAATTACAGAAGCAGGCATTATTATACTGTGTAATAATGCCTGCTTCTGTAATTTTCACTCCATACATCTGAAGAAATGGGTTTTTTACCCACGAAAGCTTATACCCAAATAAATCTGTCAGTCTTTAAGGTGCCACCAGACTCCCTGTTGTTTTTGTGGATACAGACTAACATAGCTACCCCCTGTATAAACAAGAGTGTTGTAAGTACGACAGGAGGTAATTTAATTGTAAAATTGGCATGGGTGAGGCTTCAGTGGGGGTACTGTGTCCAATTCAGGAAAGATGTGGACAAATTAGAAACTGGAGCAGAGTAACAAAAATGATAAAAGGTTTAGAAATCTTGTCCTATGAGGAAAGTTAAAAAAAACCCTTGGCATGTTAAATCTTGAGAAAAGAAGAGTGATGGGGGAATCTGATAACTGTCTTCTGTTATAAAGAGGATTGTAGTCTAAAGCTTAAGTTAGTACTGCTCAGCTGCTAACATAGCCACTGTGTAGTGTGGATACAGGCTGCTTCCACTGGAGTGCTACTAGTCCTCCAATGCTTTCCCACTGTACCCCAAGTGTACCCAGAAATGACAGACAAGTTCTTCCACACTTCACTGGGAAAGTATTCATAGACCAGCTCAGTTTACTGAAAGACTCTGGGATATTCCCCCAGAAGTCTTAGTGCAACACCCGAGGGACTGCAGCGCCAGTGTGGACACAGCAGCTCAACTGTTATTTTGCAGACTGACCACTTTCACTCAAAGTAGACTAACTTGAGAGAAGTAACTTGAGTGTAGATAACTCAAGTTAACTCTGCAGTGAAACCATAGCCACAAAATTCATAATCCCTAATAAATTGCTAGCAAGGGCTCCTCTACATCCAAGTTAAACATGGATTAAATTAGCAATAAACACTGCAGAGGCATTCCAGTTCCCAGTATATTTCCAAATAACTGAGTAATGAGTACATGACACTGAAATGCTTCAACAACAAAATATGGAAAAAATAAAAAAAAATGAACAGAACTGTGTATAGTAAAAATTTATTATTACAGTGCACACCACTGTAACCTGAAACAGCAAGTTAAGTAAACATTAAATGCAGACATGCAGTTTTTATTGCAGATTTTTGGAATTCATTTTTTATTGAAGAGCTTTGCATTTCTGAGTAACAATATTCTTTGCTTTTAAGACTAAATTTTTAAAACAGTAAACAAAACATGAAATGAATCTGTGTTATACAAGTGAAACATATAAGGTAAAAGCAAATGGGATTCCTTGTGATGAGAGACCACAAAAGACACTTTTCCTAAATGACATTATGGACCACTTATTAAAATACCAAATAATGGCAAGTGAGAGTGGAAGATACAACAGAACTAAGACACTATTCAAAGACATGACAGTAACTGTGATAACTGCTCCCAATTCTGCTTTATTCTGTTTTAGAAACAAGAAAAAAGTTCATCCTATAAATAGGTAAGTAAATATGCCCTTTCCTCATTCAAAAACATTCTTTAAAAACCTAAACACACACATACAAATAATAGTTCAACTGAAAACACGTGAATAGAGTCTGGAATTCTCGTGACAATGTACAGTACAATTTATGGTTGGGAATTCAGTTTAGTGCTTCTATAGCATCATGTAGAAAGATTGCTAGCTGGTTTAATAACTGAACATGCAAAGCACATAGACCCTCTGAGAGCTATTATTTGGCTACTGAATCAACCAGCCAGATCAGATATTAGAACTGCAGTGAGTTAGGACTCAATCCTGGAAATCCTGACTCCTATTAGCTCTCTTTTATGAATCAGGGTTACTCACATAAGTAAGGATTGCAGGACCAGGCCCTTAATATGTTGTTTCCTGATCTGCTTGAAGGAGGATTCTTTTACCAGGGAACTTCATTCTGAAGCTGCATCTATATAGCCTGATCTTGTCAGATTCAAACTCAAAACTGCCACTGAACTCAACAGGACTTTCACATGTATAAAGATAGGAGGATTGGGCCCCAAGACAAAATTTTTTTATTATCTTACAGAGCTGATATAAATACAGAACCTGTAAATAAAGATGAATGTTAGATTTCTGTCCCACCTACTTAGTATCACCGCAGCAATTGCCACATTACAAAAATGAACTATGTTTTAGTTTAATGTAACATCAAACATGTGACCCACTGTCCCTCCTGCAACAAGTATGAACATGTCCCACCCTTATAGATAGGTTCAACCGAGTTCAATATCCACTGTGGCAAAGCAGGCTAGGTTGTCTAACAAGCTTTACTACAAAAGGTGAAGCTGGTTGACTTAGCCATACACGCTAGATCAGTGGTGCTCAACCTTTCCAGGCTACTGTACCCCTTTCAGGAGTCTCATTTGTCTTGCATAACGTCCCAAGATTCACCTCACTTAAAAACTACTTGCTTACAAAATCAGACATAAAAAGACAAAAGTGTAACAGCACACTATTACTGAAACATTGCTGACACACTCACTTTTACCATATAATTAATAAATCAATTGGAATGTAAATATTGTACTTATATTTCAATATACAGAGCAGTATAAACAAGTCATTGTATGAAATTTTAGTTTGTACTGACTTCGCTAGTGCTTTTTATTTGCCAAGTTTTACAACAGGCTATATATCTACATGAGCTTATGTACCCCCTTGAAAATCTGTGTACCTCGAGGGGTACGCGTACCCCCGGTTGAGAACCAGGGATCTAGATCAATTAGATTCAACATCAGTTTGAGGAGGGAGTGTAGATGTGGGGTAAAAACTATATTTGACACACATTTTCTAACACAGATCATTTAAGTGGTGTGAATACATCGATGAGACTAATAAGCTTAATTCCAGCAACAGGGCACGAAACTATTAACATGAATTAATAGTAATCGGGGGGAGGGAAGGGGAATGTATTCACTGCATTAATTTTGTGGCTGCTACAGATACTGAAATTTTAAAGCAACTCTTTTGGTTGAATGTACTCAGATTTGCTTTGCAAGCTAAACAAAGAGGATCCTTTCCAACACTGAAAATACCAAGCCAAAAACTCCCAACAAAAATCAAACTAATATAATGAAAAAACATTCTAAAACAATTTTATTGGAATGATACATCAATAATTATTAAGAAAGAGTTTGATGCCTCATCACCTTACCTTCTATACAGAAAAAAAGACAGGGGCAAGAAGAAATGAACAAGTTCTTCTTAAGAAGCAACATCCATGTTTGACCTAAAAACATAGTAATGTGAACCACAGAACCAATATGTTGAGAACACCACACAGGTATATTCTCACCTCTGTCACTCCTAAACACATGCATGAAATCTACATTAATACTACTGTGAGTTCTACATACAGGCCAAAACAAGAACAGACCACTTAGATATTTTTCAGTTTATGTTCATGCTTTTTCCCCCAGACAACAGAAAAAATAAGCCAATCCCTGTCTTCATACTGCTTCCTCAGGGGAATGCAGATGCAGTTTGAGTGTTACCATCTGGCAAAGAAGAGGGTCTGGAAGGGGAAATGGACATTGCTTTCTTAAAACTTGGCAACTTTCTCAAAGATCAGAAATAGAGATGACCTTGTTTCAGAATGTTTTGTGTCACTGAGCTGACAAAATTTGGCAATAATTTTCAGTTATAGCTTCTTCAAATAATGGATGCAATTCACAAAAAGTAATGCCACATTTTGTTTACACAGGAAACACAGCGAATCAGCAGGAGTATAGCAACCTGTATGTCAAATTCCATTTTCTTCACAAAACCCCTTTCAATATTCTTATTCATTTCCTCAAACGCATCTAGTAGGTCTAGGGATAGAAGAGATACTGCCAATAATACCAGAGATCTTATATAAAAAGACTAAATCATGCTGAATCATGAAAGGCAGACACTTGATTTAAAACAACAAAAATAAAAAACCCAATAATAGTCTCCTCCCCTCCCCAGCAATTAATAGTAAGCCTTCTAGAGAGAAAGCACAAAATATGCTATGGGTTCATCCTGAAGATTAGGCAACTTTTAACTGTCCTACTTTCATATACACAGGGACAAGGGTCAGGCATCTGTAAGCAGAAACTACAAAATGTCTATTCCCAGGCTCAAAATTAGAAAAACCATGGACTAAATGCTAATGTAACTAGCTAGGTTCCAAACACCATTACAGGCCCAGTCCTGCTCATTCTGAAATCTATGGGGATTTTGCCATTCACTGTGTGGGAGCCAAACTGCTCTCAACTGTGCAAGGAAAAACATTTCTCTGCTACTTATTTTGTTGTTGATGAAGACACTTCTTGCAGCTGGGGAAATGCAGAGCCCAAAAGAAATATGTTGGCAAGAGGAAAATATTTAATTATTCTGTTGTAGAGTATAATTAAGTCTTTACTTCTATCCTGTCACTAATTTTGGATCTTAGAATTATAAATGTCTCAGCAAGCATTTTAAAGCACTACATAACTTTTATTGCATCAGTATAAGTAACTGAATGGCCATGATATGCTACAGTTTGCAAGCGGCATAAAACCTTTGTAAGTCTTTTACTGATCTATACCACCTGTTTCTATGTTATAAAGCAGATGAAAATAAAATTTGTGGGCTGTGCTTGTAGAATGCCCCCACAACTACAGGATTTATGGTGTCAATGCATTCAGGAAGTAAGAGTGGTTTATACTGTGCAAGATATTTAAAAATCACACATGTAAATTTTAAAACTACTCCTTACCACATCAGGTGCACCTATGATTAGGATTTTAAATCAGTCTTCATGATTTTCCAGTGGATGGCCATAATATGCAGGCTAAGTGAATTCCCCTTTGCCAAATAACTGATGTATACCTAAGGCATGGAATGGGTTAATATTGCACTTGGTGAATTCACTGATACAGAATGCTGTTCTTTAATAGGATTCACTAATTCCATGGCAATACAAATCAACTTAAAACTTGAAAGAACCCCCCCCCCTCCACTCAATTACAATACTTGTTACAACTCAAACATTTACTTTTAGATCCCCATATGAAAAACTACTATATGCAACTAGTAACCTCTAGAACATGCAACCAAATGCCTAAAACTATAAACAATGTGACCTTGTAGAATATTACACTAAAGGCTTTAGCTCTTACACATGTAAGGAAATGCCATTTCTGGCCATTTTGGCTTATTTGTGATACTGCCTAGGAATTAGTCCATACTGTATTTCATTGAAGTGCACTAAATCTAGCACACAAACATGTAATCAAGTCATGGTTAGAGAGCTATGTGGTGAACTTGCCAATGGAAATGTTATCCACTGCTCAATCTCTTTTTTGTGGAAAAGGCCCCCCCACATTGGTCGCTTAAATGAGAAATACATAGCAAAAATTTTTTTTAAGATCTGTACAATGTGTTACAATACAATTTTAAATCTTCACTCTACAAAAGAACAAATGTCATAATTTCCATAAGCGATTACAATGATTACTACGCTACACAACATTTAGAATTTCATTTTAAGCCACAATTTAAAAAGACATTGAGAAGTTACTGTATTTTTGTATTGTTCAAGAATATTTGAGGCAATTCAGGCACTAGAGTTATTTGATAAGGTTTTATGTTGTTGCTCGTTTTCTCCTATGTTTAAATAGCTGGATCTTTAGGTGTAAGTTTATCTGCATAATTAGTACTAAAATAGGTTTTCTTTAAGTTTACAAAAATGGATCAATTGCCCAGACATAGTTTAAACCACTTTAAATCAATCATTTCTAATTGATTCAGTTACCTATGCTTCCAACTTTGCAATAGTGTCTTCCATGCTCTCTACCCTAATGTTCCCATATTCACCGTGTTCAAATTTATATTCATGTACCGTGGATGCTGCAAGCACCAATCAAAATGTTAGAAATGAAATCTATTTTTCTTGAAGCAGAGACAATTTTCTATTTTATAAAAAGCTGTGGAAGTTCCGTTTACAGAACATTTAAGGCAGTTGAAATTCATGCTTGCTGCTTCGCCAGTGCTTCAGCTTCCTGAAATAATAAAATAAGGATTAATAAGTACTTTATCAAAGGTAACAATCTGTATA
Source organism: Trachemys scripta elegans (assembly GCF_013100865.1). Lineage (NCBI taxonomy): Eukaryota > Metazoa > Chordata > Testudines > Emydidae > Trachemys > Trachemys scripta. Next base: position 27,488,719 of record NC_048306.1, on the reverse strand, counting down.
TTTTTTGTTACGAGTGGACATCTGTACTACATGATAAAAAAATTCCAGTGATACATAGCCAAAAAAGCAAGTCGCCCTGAGCCTTCAAGTCAAATGAAGATCTCCCATTTACTTCTCTGGGGCAAGGTCCTGCCATACATTGATAAGGGCCCACTCCCCTAAAGTGCTAAGTATCCTCAACTTCCACTGAATTCAAATGGGAGTTGCAGGTGTAACCAAAGAATGCATGTTCTCTCCACTAGCTGCTAGGTTTTCCAGACCATGATAGGTCATGTTTGCTATCCAAACAGTGTGTTAAAAGTAAACGATCAGATTTAATATTTTCTTTCATTATTCATGTTAGGCTACAAAAAAAATGATTAAACCATTGTTAAAGCCTAGAGAATGACAGACTTTTTGAAGCATGACTGCTAGATAAGATGGGGGAGGGGGGAACTTTGTATAAAAAAGCATGAAGCAATTTCACTATGGAAATATAAAACAGGTTCTTGGAGAGATTTAATCTACCATCTAAATTAATACTATAATGCAGTGAAGTGGCTAATTAACTTTGTCATAACAGAAACAATGTAACTGACATGTCAACTAAGCTCTAGAATTGCTTAGTAATGAGAATTTTCAGAAGAAATGGTTAAAAAAAATACCCCACACCTTCTGGTCTTCAGTTTTCAGAAGGAAAGGGAATAGATTGACAAAATGGAGGGAAAGCAAAAGGAGACTTACTTTTCTCAAAATCACTTTTGCTATTGTCCTCATTTCTTAATAAAAATGAAGATTAAATTTAATTCGATTTTAATGCTAACTAGATCCACTGTAAGTGTCTTCACACTAAGGGCCAGATTGCCAAGAGCTCAGCACTCAGGATCTTCCACTGTGGGACTTATGGGCAAAATTTCAAGAAGAGACCATCACACAATGTGCTGAGCTTTTTTGAAAATCTGGCCATTTATTTTGGTGCTTACATGGGAGCAGAGCTCTTTTGAAACTCTGGCACTACATCATGAGCGTGAACAGTTATGTCTGTTTTACAAATATGCAATATAAGTAAATCGATACTCAGAAAAGGGAAATTATGCAAAATTTTTACAAAACTCCTCACGTGAAGGAGAAGAAAAGAGGCACCGTGAATGACCTCAGCCAAAGGGGAGTACGTGCCCTGCATATTTCCGTTATCTTAGAATTGGTGGATGATTCTGGTTGTTGTTGCTTTTTGGCCATTTGCCTGTGTAACATATCTTACTCCCTTTAAATTCAAGAGCGTGGGAACAGCGGGTAGCTCTGCACCACTGATTCAGGTCTCCTATACTCCCTGTAATCTGTACTCTGCTCTGATGGCAGAGCATCAATCACTTGGTGGTATGGGAGGCATCCACACAAAGTTTATTCAATGGGGAGGTGGCAGAGAAGGAGGGTGAGAAAGGAGCAGAGAGGAAAGAGGGGCAATAGGACAGGGAAGGAAAAAGATGCCCCATGTTTTCCAGAGAGTAGCAGTATCTCACACGGCAGCATGGAACCGATGAAAGGTGTTGTGCTTCTTGTCAGCTTCTAGTAGCTCCCTCTGGCCAGATGCCAGCCCGCTATGCCTGAGGGAAAGGCACCACAGTCCAGGCCTTTGGGAGCAGGGAGCTCAGAACACCCTTCCCATCACAAAGTGCACTCCATAGTAAACACATTGCCCTCTTTCTCTCAAAGGTCAATCAACTTCCTCTCCTTTCTCAGACCCAATGCTGCAAGATTTTTACGAAGGGCTCAGATCTTCAGAGGATCGGGCCCCTTGCTACTCTCCCCTTTCAAATCCTTCCTTAAAGCTAATTTCTCCCATGACACCTTTCACTGAGCATACTGTCAGCCCTTAAAAAACAATGAGTCATAAGCTTTAACTCCTCAAGCCATGCATGCATGGAAGAGACCAGCATCCCTTGAAGCCTGGACAATTAATGTATCAAGCTGTCTGTATTTACTTTATTCCAGTGTTATCTATAGGATCATGTATTTCCCCCCAAGTGTGCAGAGCATTGAACAAACAATTGATGCTCAATAAATAGCTATTTGTATCTCTAATAATGTTGTAGAGGCTTGGCTCCTAATGCTATTCACTTGACATAACACCTCTGTACTGCTGTCAAACAAATTCTCTGAACCTCTCATGGAACACAGAGGGCGTGCTGTCAAAACTCCTCTCTCCCAGATGTGTGGTACGCAGCTGCTCTGATACCTCCTTCCATTTTACATAACACTGTTCAAAGGGATTATGTAGATAGCTATTATATAATATAGCCAAGCATGGTCCCTCCAGCTGCAAGGATGTTTTCCTTATCTGCCATACACTGATATCCAAACATTTTAAGGTAAATTTCTCATTTTAACTAACAGCCAATCAGTTTGATCTGCTAGCATTTAGTGGGAGCACACTTGCCAGAAATTAAGCTGATAGCAAAAGTAATAGATCTCTGTGGGTACAAGTCACATAGTATAGGGTTATATCCCATTTACTAAATGGTCCCCTAAAACTTAGAAGGCAATATAGGGATTAAATAAATAATGCTACTGCACCTGTTTCTCTTTTTTACAATGATCTTTTCCTTCCAGTCACCCTTAATCAGGCTGACAAATGGCCGCGCCCACCAGGAGAGTGTGTTTTCCTTCACTGCAGTTATTAAGTGTCGGTCAAAGAATTAATCAAGTTGGTTATGTCAGCTGTGATGTTTCTACATGGGACATCAGTGATAGCCCCTTACAGGATCCAGCCCTCAGTGCCCACCCGTCCCACTGAACCCCATTGACTTCAGTGGGAGGGGAGCATGCTCAGCACCTTCCAGGATCAGACTCCAATTGAGCAATCTGCTTCTATTGATAGATATACAATTCACTGACTTCAGTGGGGCTGCGTGGCTGGAGCAGAACAGAATCTGACCCAGCATGCTTTTGTCTTTCAGTCTGACTGAACTCTTTTGGGGGAACACCGAGTGCGGAGCCCAAGTCGGCCGGCTGTGTGCGGTGAGAATCCTGAGCACACGGTGTGTATGTGGGTGGGTAGGAATTCTCTTGCCACAGCTGTGGGGCTGCTCCACAGCTACTACTGCAGCAGCTCCTGGTCTGGCCTGCTCCCAAAAGCTCTGTGAATGACATCGCTCACAAAGCCGAAGTCTTTGCTCTGTAAATTGGGCCCTCCTACGTAGTAGAAATGCACTGGTTGCACAGCACGCAAGGACCTCAATACCTGGAAGGCTGGGGCTAGGATTTGCCCCCAGAGATTTTTTTGCGTGAGCAAAAAGTGATTGCAGGTATGAGTGATTGGGGCTAGTTTTTGTGCATTTGTCCAATTTGTACAGATTCTGTTCAATATTCTGCAGATGCTCTCAAAACCTGACATGGGTGCATTTAAAATATCCCTATGGAATTAAAATAAGTATTGCATTGTGTGCAATTGGCCTTTTGACCCCATTAAACATTAATATGGGCATGTACCACTGTCTTTTGTTACTCTTGAACTTTGTAGATCTGAGACACAGAAAGAATGGGCCATATTCATCACTAGTGTAACTCCATTGATATCAATGGAGTTACCTCAGAAGATTAATCTGGCCCCCAGAATTTTGAGCCTCAACCCGACCTGCAACTGCACCTGTTAATACTTACGGCTCACAGACTATCTTAGCTCAGGTGTCTGGATGAAATGTATGCAGAATGGAGTGTTTCAAGTCGCCTCCTAATTCTTAAATAAATAAAGTTTATCCATGTGAACAAAAAGGCTGGTACTGAAAACCTTAACAGTGACTCAGGGATCCTAATGACAGCCAGTAAAATGCATAAAGCATTCATGTCCTATCGCATCAAAATCAAGAGAGGAATTCAGTTTGGTGGATCTGTATTACAGCAACCCACTTTATAAATGGTAAAGAAAAGACACAGCTTCAGGTAATGGAGGGTGTGGAAGAAAAGAACATTCTAAGATAGATCTATCTATGGCAAATCGGTTGCAAAAAACCTGAGCAGCATATTCAAGACATGTTCCATTGCAAAATCTTAGTGTCTTGTTTATTTGAATTTCTCTTTTTTTTGGGGCCTCTCTTTCAATTTCTTTTTCCCAGGATTTCTAGTGAAATGTACTAGAATGGAAGTTCCTCTGAGCAGGGATTGTGTTTGCCTATGGATCTGTACAGAAGACACTGTCCAAAGTCAGGAGACATCAAATACTAATGCAGGCTCCTATTTCAGTCAACAGGGGCTTTGCCATTAACTTAAATGGAATCAGGATTGGGGCCACCGTGAAGGTACAAAACCAATGTCAACTATTACAGTAACAAGTCTGCACACTGAATCATCCTGGTCTCATGGTAGAGGGGTGGGGGGGTGGGGGAAACAAGGGGAGGGGTTGGTGAATGCTGCATCCTCCAAATAAATGGAGCAGTGACACCCATGCTCAAAGCAAAACTCTTTAGAAAGTGAATGTCAGATCCACTGGAATACATACACACAGCAACCACAACACATTAACAGACAAAACATGATATTACCTGTTGTGACTGGAGAAGGACAAGAGAGCTATGAACAGGCTTGCTGCTTTGCTAGCACCCCTTTGTGACCTGTAGGTTGCTACACACTACAAGTAGTCTGCCTCAGTTTCCCCTCAATGACTCACAAAAGGATTCTGTCTGTTCAAAAATACCCCTCCTTAGGGTCTGGTTTCATGGGCATGACACTCAAAATAAACAGACACAAAAAAATCTATCCATAGCCTTAAACTAAGTACAGCACCTCCTCTCTTAGGTACTGTCTCAAAACTCCCCGGGTGTCTCTGGAACTTTCCTGCTTTAGCAAGCCACGCCCAATCCTTCATTGCTGGGGCAACTCCCCATACTTCTCTGGCGTCTGCTCTCCCTAGCCCTCTGACTTCCAGGCCCAAACTTTTCCCCACTAGCAAAGGGTTTCCTGCAAGAGCTTCTGGCTCATTGCATTTCCTCCGCCATAGCTTCCTTCAGTTCTGCCTCCTCAAACACTCCCCACTCCCTGCAGTGTCCTGCTGCACTTTACAAGGGAATCATCTCATCCCTTCTGAAGTATGCCTATTTAGTAATTAGTAGGGCTGTCAAGTGATTAAAAAAATTAATCACGATTAATTGTGCAAATAAACGACTAATCATGCTGTTAAACAATAATACCACCATTTAATTAAATATTTTTGGATGTTTTCTACATTTTCAAATATATTGATTTCACTTACAACAGAATACAAAATGTACAGTGCTCACTTTCTATTTATTTTTTATTACAAATATTTGCAATGTAAAAAAACCAAAAAAAATAGTATTTTTCAATTCCCCCATTACAAGTACTGTAGTCAAATCTCTTTATCATGAAAGTCGAACTTAAAAATGTAGAATTAGGTACAAAAAACCTGCATTCAAAAGTAAAAATGTAAAACTTTAGAGCCTACAAGTCCACTCAGTCCTACTACTTGTTCAGTCAATCGCTCAGATAAACAAGTTTGTTTACATTTAAGGAGATAATCCTGCCCCCTTCTTGTTTACGTCACCTGAAAGTGAGAACAGACATTCGCATGGCACGGTCGTAGCCAGCGTCACAAGATATTTACATGCCAGATAGGGTGACCAGATGCCAAAGATGAAATATGGGGATGCCAAGGGGCGGAGCAAAAAAAAAGCTGCCAGAGCGCCCCCCCGGGCAACACTCTGCAGCCGCTGGCTGGGCCCCCAGCTCTGCATCAGAGATGCAGCACTTGGCTGCTCCTCTGCCCTAAAAGCCAGCCTCCCTCCCGGCACGGGCTTGTCCCTCCTCCGCACACAAAGGCTGGTGCAGGAGGCAAAGTCCCGGGGGGTGGGGCCGTGAAGCCCGCAGGAGCATGGGGCAGCGAGAACCCACCTGGAGACGGGAGAGCACTGCAAAGGAGGCACAGACCCACCCTTCCCTCCCCGTAGCTGCCATAAACTCCAGTGAACAAACCGGAGCGCTCCCCCTTGGTGTGTGTGGGACTGCCGAGCCACTTCCTTCTTCCCCCGCCGCCTCCGCTCCACTCACGGGCAGGAGGTTTCAGGTTACAGCGCCCGCACCCCGGACCCCCCAGAGCCGCCCCGCCAAGAGAGAGGCGAGGACTCGGAGCAACTGCCCGACCCTCCTCCCTCCATCCCCCCTCCACACATCCCTCCTCCGCTGGCCTCCATGCGCAGCTGCTGCACCGCACCACCTTCTTAATTAGGGTTACCATCCGTCCGGATTCCCCCGGACATGTCCGGCTTTTTTCAGTTAAAAATAGCATCCGGGGGGAATTTGTCAATGTCCGGACTTCCCCCCCTCATGCAGAGTGTGCGGGGCTTACAGGGCAGCTGGCCGGATGGTGTCACTCGCACGGGGCTCCGGCAGCCAAAGCCCTTCCTCCACTTCCCCCCTCCTCTCTCCTGCAACTTGACACCACTCCCCTCCTCTCCCTCCCTCCCCCCCCCATTCACAGATCACCGGCCCTCGCCTCGGCCTCCGGCAGTCTGGAGCTCCAACCCTGCTCCCCTCCCCCACTGCCGAGCGCGCTTCTCTGCAGCACAGTAAGGGGGCCGGGGGTCAGAGAAGCGGCAGGGAGGTTCTGGGGGGGGTAGTCAAGAGACAGGGAGCAGGGGGAGGGTTGGATGGGTCAGGAGTTTGGGGGGGGGGCTGTCAGGGGGTGGGGAGTGGTTGGATGGGGCGTGGGAGTCCCAGGGGTCTGTCTGGGGGTGGGGGTGTGGATAAGGGTTGGGGCAGTCAGGGGACAGGTAGGGGGTAGAGTCCTAGGGGGCCAGTTAGGATGTGGGGAAGGTCTCAGGAGGGGGCAGTCAGGGGACAAGGCGTGGGGTTCTGAGGGGGCAGGAAGTGGGAGGGAGTGGAAGGGGCAGGGCTAGGGCAGGACAGGGGTGGGGCTCCTCCCGTCCTCTTTTTTGATTGTTTAAATATGGTAACCCTATCTTAATCTTCATGGCGGCCGTGCCACACACGCCGGTGTCTGGCCTCCCTCCAGCGCTTGTGCCGTTGCTATACAGCTGATCGGCGCGCAAGCGGCGTGTGTGGGGAAGAGGCGGGGCCAGGGTGGGGATTTGGGGAGCTATCCAATGGGGGAAGGAGGGAGCGGAGGTGGGGCGGGGGGGGGGGAGAGCCAGAGCGGAGGGCAAAAATTGCTTCTTTGTCCAGTGTCTCGACCAAACATTGGTTGGGACGTGGGACAAACAAGTAAAAATCGGGACGTCTAGTCACCCTAATGCTAGATGCGCTAAAGATTCAGACGTCCCTTCATGCTTCAACCACCTTTCCAGAGGACACGCATCCATGCTATAATGGGTTCTGCTCGATAACGATTCAAAAGAAGGTAGACCAATGCATGTTCATTTTCATCATCTGAGTTAGATGCCACCAGCAAAAGATTGATTTTCTTTTTTGGTGGTTCAGGTTCTGTAGTTTCCGCATCATAATGTTGCTCTTTTAAGACATCTAAAAGCATGTTACACACCTCGCCCCTCTCAGATTTTGGAAGGCACTTCAGATTCTTAAACCTTGGGTCAAATGCTGTATCTATCATTAGAAGTCTCACATTGGTACCTTCTTTTGTCAAATCGGCAGTGGAAGTGTTCTTAAAACAAATATGCTGGGTCATCACCCGAGACTGCTAGAACGTGAAATATATGGCAGAATATGGGTAAAACAGAGCAGGGGTGTAGCGGGGTTGTCACCCTGTTCCGGCCCTGAAGGGGTTAAAGCAGCCCTGGAGAGGGCTGTGGCTAGGGTGACCAGATACCAAAGATGAAATATCGGGACGCCGGGGAGGGGGGGGGGGGGGGGGCAAAAAAAAAAAAAAAAGCTGCCAGAGCCCCGCCCCCGCCCTCTGGAGCCGCTGGCTGCCCCCCGGCTCTGCAATCAGAGATGCAGCGCTCGGCTGCTCCTCTGCCCTAAAAACCAGCCTCCCTCCCGGCACGGGCTTGTCCCGCCTCTGCACTCAAAGGCTGGTGCAGGAGGCAAAGTCCCGGGGGGTGGGGTCAGGAAGGCCGCAGGAGCAGGGGGCAGCGAGAACCCACCCGGGGCCGAGAGAGCCCCGCAAAGGAGGCACAGACCCCCCCTTCCCCACCCTGTAGCTGCCATAAGCTCCAGTGAATAAACGCTTGGGGGGAGCGCTCCCCCCTTGGTGTGTGTGGGACTGCCGAGCTGAGCCGCTTCCTTCTTCCCCCGCCGCCTCCGCTCCACTCACGGGCGGAAGGTTTCGGGTTACAGCGCCCGCACCCCAGACCCCCCACAGCCGCCGCACCAAAAGAGAGGCGCAGACTCGGAGCAACTGCCTGACCCCCCCTCCTTCCATCCCCCCTCCACACATCCCTCCTCCGCTGGCCTCCAGGCGCAGCTGCTGCACCGCACCACTCTCTTAATCTTCATGGCGGCCGCGCCACACACGCTGGTGTCCGGCCTCCCTCCAGCGCTTGCGCTGCCGCCATACAGCTGATCAGCGCGCAAGCGGTGTGCGTGGGGAAGAGGCGGGGCCACGGGAGCTATCCAATCGGGGAAGGAGGGGGCAGAGTCGGGGCGGGGAGGGGGGCGCGAGCCAGAGTGGAGGGCAAACATCGGTCGGGACGCGGGACAAACAAGTAAATATCGGGACAGTCCCGATAAAATCGGGACGTCTGGTCACCCTAGCTGTGGCGGAGAAGCTAGGCTGATTGGGAAAGCAGCCACAGCTATAGCCAGTGCAATCGGGGCCCAGCTGGCCCTTATAAGAGGGCTGTGGGCCAGAAAAAGACTCTCTCTCTAGCTTCAATGAGAGAAGGACGTGGCTGCCTGGGAAGCTGAGGAGGGTACCTAGGATGGAGCAATGCTGGGGAAGGGCAGAGGGAGCGGGGGAGTTCCAGCCTAGCAAAGCCCCAGGCTGCAGGCCGAGTTAAGGGCCCACAAAGGTACTGGGGCTGCAGAGGGGCAGTCCAGATATAGAGAGAGACAGCTGGTCCAACCCCCCTTGGCAATGATGAGTGGTTTATAGACTGCAGTCTGCCCCAGGAAGCGGAGGCTAGATAATGACTGGCAGTAGCCACTGAGGCAAGATGGGGATAGGAAGTTGGGGGTTCCCTGGGGTGGGGAGACCCAAATTGCGGGTTACTGCTGGGGGCAGGACCCTGACAGAGGGGCTGGGAGGGACATGGGGCCAGCGGCAGGTGGGACACCGGCCTGCAGAGGGCACTCCGGGCTGGGAAGAGCTAATTCCCTAGACGACCAGCAGGAAGCACCGTGCCGGTGAGTCGTCACCCCGCCACAAGGTGACACAGAATTCTCCCCCAAGGAGTTCAGTCACAAATGTAATTAACGCATTATTTTTTTAATGAGCGTCATCAGCATGGAAGCATGTCCTCTGGAATGGTGGCCGAAGCATGAATGGGTATATGACTGTTTAGCATATCTGGCATGTAAATACCTTGCAATGCCAACTACAAAAGTCCCATGCAAATGCCTGTTCTCACTTACTGGTGACATTGTAAATAAGAAGAGGAAAGCATTATCTCCCATAAATGTAAACAAACTTGTTTGTCTTGGCTGTTGGCTGAACAAGAAGTAGGACTGAGTGGACTTCTAGGGTCTAAAAGTTTTACATTGTTTTGTTTTTGAATGCAATTATAAATCAAAAAATAATCTACATTTGTAGGTTGCACTTCCACGATAAAAGCAATGGCACTACAGTACTTGTATTAGGTAAATTGAAAAATACTATTTCTTTTGTTTATCATTTTTACAGTGCAAATATTTGTAATAAAAATAATATACAGTGAGCACTGTACATTTTGTATTTTGTGTTGTAACTGAAGTCAATATATTTGAAAACATAAACATCAAACATCCAAAAAAATCCCAAAATATTTAAATATTAAAACTGTGATTCTATTGTTTAACAGCGCGATTAAACTGTGATTAATCATGATTAATTTTTTTAATTGCGATTAATTTCTTTGAGTTAATTGTGTGAGTTAACTGATTAATCAACAGACCTAGTAACTAGGATTTGCTGCCCCCGCCCCTCCCTCCCCCCGGGGCCTCTAACCTATAAACAGGGTCAGCCACCCTGTTACAAGAGTGTAAATACAAGTTGTATATGTTAGTCTGAAACAATACAGAATACCACCTACCTTTGAACCAGGAGGAGCAGTCAAGCCTAAAAAAGCATACACTGCATTATTCTCTCTAGCTTCGAAGAAAGCTTCATAATCCTTCATGGAAGGGGGTAGGGGGGGAGAAAGAGAGAGAGAGATTATGAGCCATCCAAAAATAATAAAGTATTAGTTCGATACACCTCTCCCAAAGCCCACACTGAGCAAACTAAAACTTTTCAGGACTTATGTGGCCTAAAGCACAATTCAGAGGTCAATTCATATTTCTAGCACTAATTCTGGTATCCGTAAATTTAAATTTTAGTACTTGAGAAAGGGGCCAGGATGGCAACAGGTAAACCACAAGCAGTGACAGCTTCACCAGTATGCCTCGACTTTGACTGGGAAGCAGGGCCGGCTCCAGGGTTTTGGCCAGCCCAACCAGCCAAACAAAACAAAACAAAAAAAAGCCGCGATCGCAATCTACGGCGGCAATTCGGCGGGAGGTCCTTCGCTCCGAGCAGGAGTGAGGGACCCTCCGCCGAATTGCCACCAAACAGCTGGATGTGCCGCCCCTCTCCGAAGTGGCGGCCCCAAGCACCTGCTTGGTAAGCTGGTGCCTGGAGCTGGCCCTGCTGGGAAGCACCACATTCATGGCAATTCAGTCCTTGGTCTCTGCTGTTACTGTTGATAATTGCGCCAGATGGAGGCAGCAAATGCTGTGGCATGGACGCCTCTCCACAAGGACAGAGCTGAGCCCCGTAACTTGCTTCATCACGGGAGATGTCAAAGTGTTGCTACTAATCTCAGTCAGATTCAAACCTATTATCTGAAAATGAAAAGCTAAAAACACACTTCTTCATGTTACTAATCCTCAAGTCACAGCCTTGCCATTACACTGGCATTGTTTTCAATGCTTTTGTGTATGTGAATGCACAAAAGCAAGTGGTTCTCCTCACTCCAAAGGCCAACATCTGCCTTTGCACACTGCTTTGAGGTAAGCTCAGTTAATGCACTAGCCCAGTAAACACTAGAGGTCTCTGCCTCATAATGTTTGGTGCTCAATTAAAGTTACAGAACTGCAACACTAACATACACAGCCACTTCTCGGGAGAAAAGGGGAGGTGGAGAATGAGGGAGAAACCACCACCACACACACCCTGCTTTCTGTATATTTTCTAACACAGAGAATGCAAGTCTGCCCTGAGCACAGAGACTCTATGCTCATGGCTCTGATAAGTGTGGAAAGAGCTACACAATGAAACTGGTTTTGACAAACAGTTGCGAAACACTGGCTAATCACGCTTAGGAGACTTGCATAAGCCACCCGTCATTTCGATTACCACACACATCCCTAGCTCCGATTTCCAAAGTCACATTACAGACCTAATGTAGGCTTTTTTCCTACCCTTTCTCCCCCTTTTCACTGAAGCTGTAACACTGGTTTTCTCTGCGTCTGATGGGCATGCTTCTGATGCAAGAATCCTGGCGAACCATCTAGCTGAGGAATGCCAGTAATACGGAGAAGGCTGAGTTGTGGGTTGAAGTTAGTGAGCAAGCTGCCATTGAGGGCAGGCTGTTTCACACGCTCCTCCATCTACAGGCAGAAGCATGAGAAATTAGCTGAATCAGAATGCTGTAGACTGGAATCTGCAGGGGAATGCTGTGGTCAGGAGCAATATCCCGTGAGACTCTGTGGCAGTTGGGAAGAGAGGGCAAAACAAGGAACTGCCAGTTTGTGTGAACTGGAGATCGGAGATGTTCAATTGTTGTTAAATTTGAACGTGTAACTTTCAGGTTTTAGTTTTTTAAACAATGTGTACAGATTTGTTAAATCCTCCCTGAAGCCCTTAGGCTAATGCACACTGGAGTCATTTGATAACAAGTGTTTTGAGTGTCCTGCTTCTGTATGGTCCAGCAACCTGATTCCTAGCACAACTACTAGGAAAGCAACCCTGTCAGCTACAGAAGAGGGTGACCCTTGCATGGCAAGTTATTGATGCATAGAGTTTATAGTCACAGTTTAGAAGTGTGAACAACAAGGGTGATGTCGTGGTGGGAGTCTGCTATAGACCACCAGACCAGGGGGGGATGAGGCAGACGAGGCTTTCTTCTGGCAACTAACAGAAGTGACTAGATCACAAGCCCTGGTTCTCATGGGAGACTTCAGTCACCCTGATATCTGCTGGGAGAGCAATTCAGCGGTGCACAGACAATCCAGGAAGTTTTTGGAAAGTGTAGGGGACAATGTCCTGGTGCAAGTGCTGGAGGAACCAACTAGGGGCAGAGCTCTTCCTGACCTGCTGCTTACAAACCGGGAAGAATTAGTAGGGGAAGCAAAAGTGGATGGGAACCTGGGAGGCAGTGACCATGAGATGGTCGAGTTCAGGATCCTGACACAAGGAAGAAAGGAGAGCAGCAGAATACGGACCCTGGACTTCAGAAAAGCAGACTTGACTCCCTCAGGGAACTGATGAGCAGGATCCCCTGAGAGAACAACATGAGGGGGAAAGGAGTCCAGGAGAGCTGGCTGTATTTTAAAGACTCCTTATTGAGGTTGCAGGAACAAACCATTCCGATGTGTAGTAAGAATAGCCAAGCTGGTCGTCTGCCATATTTACTAAACAGTGAAATCCTTGCTGATCTTAAACACAAAAAAGCAGCTTACAAGAAGTGGAAGATTGGACAAATGGCCAGGGAGGTGTATAAAAATATTGTTCAGGCAGGCAGGAGTGAAATCAGGAAGCCCAAATCACATTTGGAGTTGTAGCTAGCAAGGGATGTTAAGAGTAACAAGAAAGGTTTCTTCAGGTATGTTAGCAACAAGAAGAAAGTCAAGGAAAAAGTGTGGGCCTCTTACTGAACGAGGGAGGCAACCTAGTGACAGAAGATGTGGAAAAAGCTAATGTACTCGATTCTTTTTTTTTGCCTTTGTCTTCACAAACAAGGTCAGCTCCCAGACTACTGCACTGGGCAGCACAGCATGGGGAGGAGGTGACCTCCTGTGGAGAAAGAAGTGGTTCAGGACTATTTAGAAAAGCTGGACGAGCACAAGTCCATGGGGCCGGATGCACTGCATCCGAGGGTGCTAAAGGAGTTGGCAGATATGATTGCAGAGCCATTGGCCATTATCTTTGAAAACTCATGGTGATCCGGGGAGCTCCCGGATGACTAGAAAAAGGCTAACGGAGTGCCCATCTTTAAAAAAGGGAAGGGGGAGAATCCAGGGAACTACAGGCCAGTCAGCCTCATCTCAGTCCCTAGAAAAATCATGGAGCAGGTCCTCAAGGAATCAATTCTGAAGCACTTAGAGGAGAGGAAAGTGATCAGGAACAATTAGCATGGATTCACCAAGGGCAAGTCATGCCTGACTAACCTAATTGCCTTCTATGACAAGATACCGGCTCTGTGGATGAGGGAAAGCAGAGGATGTGTTATTCCTTTACTTTAGCAAAGCTTTTGATACGGTCTCCCACAGTATTCTTGCCAGCAAGTTTAAGTAGTATGGGCTGATGAATAGACCATAAGGTGAATAGAAATCTGGCTAGATCGTCAGGCTCAACGGGGGTAGTGATCAATGGCTCCATGTCTACTTGGCAGCCGGTATCAAGAGGAGTGCCCCAAGGGTCGGTCCTGGGGCCGGTTTTGTTCAATATCTTCATTAATGATCTGGAGGATGGCATGGATTGCACCCTCAGCAAGTTTGCAGATGACACTATACTGGGAGGAGTGGTAGATATCCTGGAGGGTAGGGATAGCATTCAGAGGGACCTAGACAAATTAGAGGATTGGGCCAAAAGAAATCTGATTAGGTTCAACAAGGACAAGTGCAGAGTCCTGCAGTTAGGACGGAAGAAGCCCATGCACTGCTACAGACTAGGGACCGAATGGCTAGGCAGCAGTTCTGCAAAAAAGGACCTAGGGGTTACAGTGGACGAGAAGCTGGATACGAGTTGACAGTGTGCCCTTGAAGGCTAATAGCATTTTGGGCTGTATAAGTAGGAGCATTGCCAGCAGATTGAGGGACATGATCATTCCCCTCTATTCGACATTGGTGAGGCCTCATCTGGAGTACTGTGTCCAGTTTTGGGCCCCACACTACAAGAAGGATGTGGAAAAATTGGAAAGAGTACAGCGGAGGGCAACAAAAATAATTAAGTCAGGTTTGACAAAGTCCTGGCTGGGATGATTTAGTTGGGGATTGGTCCTGCTTTGAGCAGGGGGTTGGACTGGATGACCTCCTGAGGTTCCTTCCAACCCTGATATTCTGTGATTCTCTCTGCTGAGCAGGTTACACGTGTACACACAGAACATGCATCCCCAGGTAAAACAAGCTGGTACCAATTCATGTTTACAGTGGAACTGATAAAAATATAAAGGTGGGGGTCCATGTATAATTTAAGTTCCTGCAAGCTGAATTCCTGTGATTTGGATCCAGCTTTCCAAGCTGATGGCATCTTTCCTAATAACTGCCAAGTAGAATCATCACTCATGAGAATTTTTGCAGCAACAGAGTGCTGCTCTCTTGGCATTCCTCCTCCAGCTGATGATTCTTTACACATAAAAAGAAATGACATCTATCTTAGCCTATTAGGGCCTGAGCAAGTAGCTTCATCTCCCATTAACGTCAATGGAAGTTGGGGATCTCATCACCTGGCAGGATTAGAACCTATGGGAACCATACTCTAAACCAATAGATTAGAGTACCAAAAATCTCCTGTATGATGGTTAGGAAAATCTGCCTCTCTGCCACTTGATCCATTAAATCATTTAGATAAGAGAAATGCAGCAGATCTCATTTATCTGGACTTCAGTAAAGCATTTAATATGGGAAATCATTAGTGAAGCTGGGGATTAGTACAAGAATTGTAAAGTAAGTAATTGGGTAAATGGGAAACAAAAATGGGTTGTTTTGAAGAGAGTTCTATCGGGCTGGAGGTAGTACTACTGGGGTTCCTCAAGGATCAGTCTTGAGACTGATCTTATTTAATATTTTCAGGAATGATCATGGCACAAAAAGTAAACGTGTGCTAATGAAATCTGCAGATGACAAAAAGTTGGGAGGTGTTGTCAACACAGCGGAGGATCGGAATATTATACAGGAAGACCTTTGAACGCTGGAGTAACAGAAATAGGATGAAATTTAATAGTACAAAGTACAAGGCCATGCACTTAGGGACTAATAAGAACTTCTAATATAAGCTGGGTGCTCATCAGTTGGAAATGGTCGAGTAGGAGAAAGACCTGGGTATATTAGTTGACCACAGGATGACTATGAAGAACCAATGTGATGCAATCCTAGGATGTACCAGGCAAGCTATTTTCAGTAGTGATAGGCAAGTATTAATGCCATTGCACAGGTCACTGGTAAGCCCTCATCTGGAAAACTATCTACAAAACTATCTGGTCACCCATGTTCAAGAAAGATGAATTCAAAGTAGAACAGGGTCAAAGAAAGCTACTAGGATGATCAGGGAGCTTGACTTGTTTGACCCAGCAAAATGAAGGCTGAGAGAGAATACAACAGCTCTCTACAAATACATCAAGGGGGTAAACACTAGGGAAGAAGAGGAGCTTATTTAAACTAAAGGACAACATTGGCATGAGAACAAATGAGTATAAACTGACCATGTTGTGATATCCCTGAGGTTTTAGGATCCAGGCCACCAGTTATTCAGGACGACTAGCAATTAAAGAGAGGCTGAGGGCTTTAATTTCATTCTAGCCTGGAGGAGAATCTCCTTCTATTCTCTTGGAGATGCCGTTTTGTTTTTTACTTAATATTTTTCTAGAGCAATCCATGTAGTTGCCAGTAACGCCTTCTCCCTTGTTGTTTCAGGCTCACTCTTGCTCTCTTTAAGCTACCTATATCACACTTTTCTTCAGTCCTTCTCTCCAAGGTTCTGGCAGCTAAAGACCAAACTGGACTCAGCATGGCTGTGCTCCTGTGGCAGATTCAAACCTCAACTATGGGCAACTTACCAGAAGAGAGAGAACAGAACGCTCAGCTGGTCATTTGCAGAGGACACTGACAGACTCAGTGTCCTGAAAAAACCTTTGCTCAGTATCCAACTGTGACATTGCACCCCATAAGACTTTATGGAAATATACTTATGAATGTATATATGACATAACAGGAATATGTTTTATGCTACATATACCATGTAACATATCTATGTAAAGGTTATGATCTACTGAATCTATTCATCCTATTTGTATGCATGTCTCATTTTTGTGTTCGAAGTTATGAATATTGGCTGTGTACTTGCTTGATTTCTAAATAGCCTTAGCAAACCATTTGGTCAGCTTCTTAAGAAAGAAATGTGCAAGTTAAGTACCAAATCGAGAAACACTTAAGGGATCTTGGAAGGCTCCAATCCACATAAGAAGTCTACTTGATGACGTTCAAGGCAGCATGTGAACCATGGCTGCTACCTGTAAGTTCCGAGTCATGCATGGACATGTGACTTACCCATGTGACTCCAAAACTCCATCTTGGAGCTGGACTTTGCATAGGAGAGAGGAGAGGGTATCCACCCACAAGAGAAAGTCTATTTAAACCCTCGGGAGACCCCTCCATTTTGTCTTCAGCTGGCTCAAAAGATATCCTTGGGGAGTGGAGAGGCTACCTTAAGGAAACTAGAACAAAGGATAGTAACTAAAGGGGATATGAGTGATTGCTGGACCCAGACTAGAAGGAGACTAGTCTGTAAAAGGAAGCTTACTAGAACACCACTGAGGGTGAGGTTTTATCTGTATTCAGTTTTCTTAACGTACTAGGCTCAGACTTGTGTGTTTTATTTTATTTTGCTTGGTAATTCACTTTATTCTGTCTGTTACTACTTGGAACCACTTAAGTCCTACTTTCTGTATTTAATAAAATCATTTTTTACTTATTAATTAACCCAGGGTATGTATTAATACCTGGGGGGGGGGGCAAACAGCTGTGCATACCTCTCTATCAGTGTTATAGAGGGTGAACAATTTATGAGTTTACCCTGTAAAAGCTTTATACAGGGTAAAACGGATTTATTTGGGGTTTGGACCCCATTGGGAGTTGGGCATCTGAGTGTTAAAGACAGGAACACTTCTTAAGCGGTTTTCAATTAAGCCTACAGCTGTTCGGGAACGTGGTTCAGACCTGGGTCTGGGTTTGCAGCAGGCTAGTGGGTCTGGCTCAAACCAGGCAGGGCTCTGGAGTCTCAAGCTGACAGGGCAGGAAAGCAGGAGCAGAAGTAGTCTTCGCACATCAGTTGGCAGCCCCAATGGGGTTTCTGTGATCCAACCCGTCACACCAACAAATTACAACAAAATACAATATAAGCAAATGCCACCAAACCAGGGAGAAGCAAAGAACAGTCTATTATCAACTACTCTATAATTCTGTGCTAATCCTTCTTACTGTATATGGAACTCTGATTCTATGGTGATGGATGCCCTAGAAAAACGTATGATAGAGAGGCATGCCCTGTCATTACAGTTGCACAGTTTTCTTCATTCCCTGTGCTAAACCACTGTGTAACACTGTCATGCTTCATTTGACAGCTACAGCTCTGCAATGTAAAGGTGGCTGCATTTAATTGGTAAAGGACATCTGTGAAGTGACACTGCAGGTATACACATGGGCTCTGCACTGCTGTAGGAAAGAAGGTGACACTGTATATAATTGAATGCTATTATGAATGTTATAGGAGAGTTCTACAAAAAAATATTTCAGAGGGGCAACCGTGTTAGTCTGTATCAGCAAAAACAACGAGGAGTCCTTGTGGCACCTTAGAGACTAATGGATTTATTTGGGCATTTACTCTAATCCCTCAGACAGAGACAAACACCTACAGGATCTCTATCAAGCGTTCTTAAAACTACAATACCCATCTGGGGAAGTGAAGAAACAGATTGACAGAGCCAGAAGCGTACCCAGAAGTCACCTACTCCAGGACAGGCCCAACAAAGTAACAGAACGCCACTAGCCATCACCTACAGTCCCCAACTAAAACCTCTCCAGTGCATCACCAAGGATCTACAACCTATCCTGAAGGATGATACCTCACTCTCACAGACCTTAGGAGACAGGCCAGTCCTCACTTATAGACAGCCTCCCAAGCTGAAGCAAATACTCACCAGCAACCACACACCACACAACAAAAAAAACCAACCCAGGAACCAAATCCTGCAACAAACCCCATTGCCGACTCTGTCCGCATATCTATTCAAGGGACACCATCATAGGACCTAACCACATCAGCCACACCATCAGGGGCTCATTCATCTGCACATCTACCAATGTGATATATGCCATCATGTGCCAGCAATACCCCTCTGCCATAAACATTGGCCAAACTGGACAGTCTCTACACAAAAGAATAAATGGACACAAATCAGACATCAAGAATTGTAACATTCAAAAACCAGTAGGAGAGCACTTCAATCTCCTTGGACACTCAGTAACAGACTTAAAAGTGGCCATTCTTCAACAAAAAAACATTTGAAAAACAGACTTTAACGAGAAACTGCAGAACTGGAACTAATTTGCAAACTTGACACTATCAAATTAGGCCTGAATAAAGACTGGGAGTGGCTGGGTCACTACAAAAAGTAATTTTCCCTCTGTTGATACTCACACCTTCTTGTCAACTGTTGGGGAAGGGGCCACATACACCCTGATTGAATTGGCCTCATTAGCACTGACTCCCCACTTGGTAAGGCAACTCCCATCTTTTCATGTGCTGTATATTTATACCTGCCTATTTATTTTTCACTCCATGCATCTGATGAAGTGGGTTATAGCCCACGAAAGCTTATGCCCAAATACATTTGTTAGTCTCTAATGGTATGTCTACACTATGAAATTAGGTCGATTTTATACAGTCAATTGCGTATGTCCACACTAAGCACATTAAGTCGGCGGAGTACATCCTCACTACCGTGGCTAGCATCAACTTACGGAGCGGTGCACTGTGGGTAGCTATCCCACAGTTCCTGCAGTCTCCGCCACCCATTGGAATTCTGGGTTAAGCTCCCAATGCCTGATGGGGCAAAAACATTGTTGCAGGTGGATGAACTCAGAAAACA
Organism: Trachemys scripta elegans; assembly: GCF_013100865.1. Lineage (NCBI taxonomy): Eukaryota > Metazoa > Chordata > Testudines > Emydidae > Trachemys > Trachemys scripta. The sequence goes on along the minus strand of NC_048306.1, from coordinate 27,469,550 downwards.
TGTCATCGCAAGTGCAGTTTTTTCGCCTTCTAATCTGTGATAACCTCAGGGACGGAGATGATAGGGGGAGCATAGAAACATTCTACGCTCTACGATTCTGGGAGGACTGCATGGTCACCTGTGCTTCTGAGTTCGCCACGCTGACCAAACAGGAAATGAAATTCAAAAGTTCCCGGGGCTTTTCCTGTGTACTGGCTAGTGCATCGGAGTTCAAAGTGCTGTCCAGAGCGGTCACAATGCAGCACTATGGGATAGCTCCCGGAGGCCAATACTGTAGATTTGCGTCCGCACTACCCCAAATTCGACCCAGCAAGGTCGATTTTAGCGCTACTCCCCTTGCTGGGGAGGCGTACAGAAGTTGGTTTTAAGAGCCTTTTATGTTGACGGAATGGGGTTGCTTGTGTAGACGCATTCATTATAAAATCAACCTAATGCAGCTAAATTCGACCCAACCCTGTAGTGTAGACCAGGGCTTAGGTGCCCCAAGAACTCCTCGTTGTTTCTACAAGAGTTATCCATATATATGTCAATAGTTAGTTACTAGATACGTGCACCTCTTCATTACTAACTCTTTCTCAACCATCAGTCCCTCAGTTATTAATCATTTCATGCAACACAGTGCAGAATGTTTTTTATGTTCTGTTTGAGGGCCACATGGCACATAGTTTAATATGCAAGCTTAGTTAGTATACTGAAGATTTAGGTTCAAATTTTGACTCAGTTACAAGGAAATTCCCTTTCTCTTCATAGAGAAAAAGCCACCTCTCAGTCACCACATAATTGATAACCTATGCCTTTTCTGTTGCATCTGACATATGCCATCATCAGAGCAATATTGTAGTTGGCAGCAGGATAAAGTCTAGGAAAGTCAAAAAGAGAAGGCCAAGGAGAAGCTTCAAATGGTTTCTTACCCCAAGATATCGGCTATCATTGAAGATTCGAGGGGGCAATGGGTTTCCACTCGCTGGTCGGCTCTCTTCCGGGACATTCTCTCTCATCCATTTCCGGTTCTCCTCATTGGCTGCAATATCTTTTTCTTCAAATTCAATCTTGTTGACTTCCAAGAAGCCTAACACATCTTGCTGCTGTTTTTTGATCTACAATAAAAGATGTGCGAAGGGAGAGAGGGAAATAAACCAGTCAGTGATCAAATAGAAGCTCAAAGGCAGAGCAATTTATCTGTGCAAGTCCAAGGGTGCAGGTCACTCAGCGCTGTTACAAATTCTCTCTCTAGGCCTGGTTACTGCCTTTAAGAGAAATAGTCCATTGTACATCTCTCACTCCCCCTTAATATTCTTTTTGGTGTACATTAGTACAAAGTGCCACAATGACAACCCAGGAGACCAGATCCTGCACAGAAAAGGTAAAATGTGGGTAACTGCTACTCAAACATTCCCTAGTGCCCAGCATGGTGCTGCAAGCCCTGTAGTAGAGGGACAACTTCTAGTGGAGGCAGAGCAGTTTAGTCTCTATGTCCACTGAATCTGCAACTCCTCTGATGAGGCTGCCTATTAGTGTTCCAAATGTGATGGTAACTTGTGTATTGTGGACACCTGCCCTCTAGGAAGAACGCTGCGACTTCTCTCCACTCACCAAACCATTTCACATACAGCAGTGAGTGGTCATCCGACCCCCCACTGAGCCCCACTCACCTTCACCTGGATCCCCTGCAGAGTCCTATTGCCCCTGCACCTGGAACCCCACAACGAACTCCTGTGCATCCAAATCTACCACTGAGCCACCCGCACCCAGACTGCCTCACACAGAAACCTCTCACCCCACACTAAGCCCCTCCACACTTGGATCCTGCTGAGCTGAGCCTGCCTGCCCACACCTGATGCAGAGGCAGGGCCCCCCGGGTGTTTCTGGGGTAGGCCCAGCCCTTGCACTGTGTCAGGGTCAGGTGCAGCCTTCCCGCCGAGTTCCTGTACCGGGAGGATGTGGGGGAGTTAGGGTGATCTCCCACCTCAATGCAGCCAGTGGCCTGTGCTCCCACTGCTATGCTGGAGCCACATTTATTGATAAATAAAATTTGAAGAATTTTAAAATATTGTGCGCATAATTTTTTCTTTTTGGCGCAGAATTCCCTCAGGAGTAAATGGTGCATGTGTGCAGCCCACTGCTATATCTGTAGGCATAGGTATGTCACACCCATCCTTCAAAAGCAGGTATCATTTGAATTTCCTCTTAATTCCCTTGAAAATAAATGGAGCCCTATAAAATTGTAACCTATTGTTTCTAACACTTCAGGGATTACAGACAGAAATCAAGACAAAATCAGACAGAAGTCCCTCAGAGAAATCAAATATTGTCCAAAGAAGAGCTGAATCCAAATGCTAGATATTTGTATTGTATTCAACACACGTGTGTTTGAGTCAACATGAAGGATTACTGGAGTGTAAATCAAACAAGGCTTTCAAAGGGCCACAAGCTCAGAAAATTCAAAACCCATTTTTCTTCTGTACTTCAAAAGTTGGAGACTCAAGATATACACCACATCATCACATAATGCAGAGCGATTTAACAATCATCACCTATAGTGAAGAGTTGCTTCCCAGCAAGCCTGACTGTTACACCAAGAGTTGAGTCTCTTTCAAAGAAATTACTCAGTTTGGCTCCCCATATGATTTACAAGACATATTTTAAAAGGCATTGTACATGTACACACGTGAGTATTCTAAACACAAACGGACAACCAAAATATTCCCTCTGGCTCTTGAGCTAGAAGAGATTCTTACTGTAAAAGATGTATGCACCAATATACCAAGGCATATTCTTAAATTAGGAGGAGGTTACACTGAGAATGACTTTTTTATTTCACATTTTAGTCAATTATATCTGTTCAAAGACAAAGGGACGTCAGTGGTCTTGCGGAGACCATACCTATATGTCTAACGATTATCCAGGTAGCTGTAGTTAATAAACTACAGCTAAGTTTGCTGCAGAAAGTAGTTCATGGTGCAAACCTCTGACTTAAAATACGTACACCCCATGGGAATCATAGGTTCAAGTTCCAGAAGGACTGACTCAGTCTTTCATCCTTCTGAAACAGACAAACCGAGGGCCATACAGCTTACTATGTGTGGATCTTTCAGCTAAGACCCTACAACACAGAGTTCCTGTTTGCTCAGCGGTTACACTGAAGACCTCTTGGCAATTTCCATAAGAGATGAGGCTTGCTCAATTGTTTTTGGCCTAAAACCGCTCCTCCCACCACTTCTGTGCAGTGTGATGACTGACTGCTGTCCCTCCACTCCAGAGTTGGCCAAGTTTCAGCAGTGCTATAAAGGTGTCAATTCGGAAAGGCTTTGTGATACACATTAGAATGAGCAGTGCTACACATCAGATACTCAGCGAAATCCTGGCCTTAGGGAAATCAGTGGAAGTTTTCCATGGACTTCAGTGAAGCCAGGATTTTACGCACAATGTTTATCATCATTGTTCAAGTATTCTACAATAATCCTTATTCCCAGAAAATATACTGATATTGCATCCACACAAGCAATGGGAGCATGTCCATGTACGTGATGGGGAAAGAGGGTTACAAACTTCCACTACTTTTCACAATTATTTTTTCCGTCTGTCTGTTGTCATTTAATCAGAGCTGGGCTTTTCATCCCCACCTTCATTTCAAGGGAAAACCTTAAAGGAAGTGTATGGAGTGAACAAGACCCATTCACATTCAATCCAGTGCCTCCTCTATGCTCCCACATGACACCAAGTGGAAACAGTGATCTCTACTGCAAAAGATTTTGATGGCTTCACATGAAAGTTGGCTTTGATTATTGTCATTCATAAAAATATTAGTTTCCTGATCGAGAGACGTCTTCTGTTTACACTCTGGTTTGCTTCTTTATGACTATACCAGGATGAAGGAGATTGTTTGCAAGGGTAGGTATGGTTTATAATGAAAAAGCAGGATTTAACAGTAAATTTACTTTCTTCAGACTGCCTCCTTCCCAGTGAAAGCAGCTGAAGTCCTGACTTTAGCCTAATTAGTGCATCTTGACAAAAGCTGAACTTCATATAGATGTTGAATTACTTCTAATTCAGGTCAGATACCAGATTCCCCAAGCAGCCTTTCCATATATGGACAAGTAAAAACACACAAACCCTCAAACAAGCAGATATGAGGTCAGTGGACAGGCATATGAGCTCCAAATATGGTAGCTGAGCTCCCCGGCTTGCAATAGGACGTTTAAAAAGAAAGCAACAGCCACAAACCCTAGCTGACTGTAAGATCTCAGATCAGAACATAATGCCTATTAGACCATTTACTTTAGAGCAGGGTTTGTACATTTTATAGTTTGCTTTGGGGAGTAAAAGTTTGACCCTTTAAGCGCACAGGGTTGAGTTTCTGAGGTATTTAAAGGGAAAATAGCTACCACCGAAATATATAGAAGTCTAGCCATCAGAATACAGCATCTCAAAAGATGCCATTGAACTCTGTTGTGTAAATTCATATCTAGACAATTCTAAAGCATCTATTTACTCAGATTTCGTGGTTCCTTTGTAGCCATTAACATTCATTGTATGTCAATCCATAATATGGTGCAGTTCTATGTTTAGCTAGATATCACTTAAAAATCCCAACAGTTTATTTATAACATCACTTTAAAATCATCAGAGGGCTTAGTGTTAGGGCGCCCACTGCGGTAGTCTTGAAGAAGGCAATAATTTTACCCTGACTTCATCAGGAGAGCGGCTTGCCTGGAGACTGCAAGATCGAAAGCAATAATTATGGCTTAGAATATTGAGTCAGTGAAGTAGTTCATAGACAGGATTAAAATCCGGATGCAAAGACTAAATATGAGAATGTTGCTGTGCATTAGCTGAAAAATCACTGCTAAAAAATAAATAAAATGGACAGGTTAATACCACCTGGCGGAAGTAGTTCACATTACAGGCTAAGCACAAAAGCATTTTTCAACAGGCTCGCATCTGCCTCTAGAAGATAATGGAAGGGGAAAAAGGGAGGCAGAGAGGAGATTCTTCTCAGTCAAGTTATAAAGGCCTAAAAAAAAGTTTTTAAGTGATGCACTTTCTCCATAAATGTTCTAAAGCAGGGGTGGGCAAGGGCCACATCTGGGTATGGAAATTTTATGGCGGGCCATGAATGCTCACGAAATAGGGGCTGGGGTGTAGGAGTGGGTGAGGGCTTTGGCTGGGGGTGCGGGCTCTGGCGTGGAAGGGTTGGGGGTTCAGGAGGGTGCTCTGGGCTGGGACCGAGGGGGTTTGGAGGGCGGGAGGGGAATCAGGGCTAGGGCAGGGGTTGGGGCGCAGGAGGGGGTCACGGGTGCAGGCTCCAGGCAGCGCCTACCTCAAGCAGCTCCCAGAAGCAGCGGCAATGACCCCTTTCCCCCCCCCCCCCCCCCCCCCACATCGAGGCGTGGCCAGGCAGCTCTGCATGCTGCCCCGTCCACAGGCGCTGCCTCTGCAGCTCCCATTGGCCGCGTTTCCTGGCCAATGGGAGCTGCAGGGGTGGCACTTGGGGAAGGGGCAGCATGCAGAGCCCCCTGGGTGCCCTACCCATAGGAGTCGGAGGGAGGATATGCCGCTGCTTCCAGGAGACGTGCGGAGCGGGGCAAGCCCCCAACCCTGCTCCCGGCTGAAGCACCGGAGCGGGGCTAGCCCCCGACCCCGCTCCCCAGTGGGAGCTCGAGGGCCACATTAAAACATCTGGAGGGCTGGATGTGACACCCGGGCCGTAGTTTGGCCACCTCTGTTCTGAAGGGAATCTCGACAAATGCCAACCACGAACAGGAGTGTGGTCTTTATAACTGTGGGCTGAGAAGAGTACCTAATGCACTGTACTGGCCTAGGTGGAAGATCAGGGCATTTGCTTACTTTAACAAAAACAAAAAACCCTGGATTCTCCATAGGCTTAGCCATTAACAGCTTACAAAAACTGATCTAGATAATTTCCAATAGCCTCAGTTCCTTCATCTTCAACAAGAACGAATATAAACAGACCCTAATTGGAGAACTTTAAAATCTTTCAGTAAAAATTCACAAAAGCACCACCTTACCCTCTTACCAATCTCCTGTTAAAACCTACCTCTGCCATAAATGACAACAAATCTCTACATCTGGAGGCTTTTACGATTGTGACAAACTGCTACCTCTGGTTTATGCCATCATGCCCACCTGTATGGTTACCTCATCACCCCAAAACCCCGCCTTGCCGGTTTACCCCCCAGTAGTATCTTGTCACAATCCTAGATTGTGAGCTCTCTGGCACGGGGACTGTCTTTAACTCTTTTGTACAGTGCCTAGCATAATGGGGTCTTGATCCCTGCCTGGGGCCATCAAGGATATGCAATATAAATAATAAAATGTCCTCCAATTGTCCCTAAGTACCATTCTTTATATTAAGCATCCAACACTCTTCACTAGATCTGTAAATCATATAGACAGCACAATCGTGCAGAGGTGCTAAATGCCTACAGCTCCCACCGACTTCAAAGTTCAGCTATGAATCACCCATTGAAGTCAATGGGAGTTGTAGATGCCCAGCACCCCGCAGTACCTGGCCCATAAAGATGACATGTTTCCAATATTTGAGGGGAAGATTTTATTCATATTATGTGTCTGTGAGATACACCTGTCTGCTTCCCTGTCTATTGTCTCACTGTTTCCTTGTGCTCCCATGTCTGTCTGTATCCACCTGTTGTCTCTCATCCTATACTTAGATTGTAAACTCTTTAGGGCAGGGACGATCTCTTTATTCTGTGTTTGTACAGCACCTAGCACAATAGAGTCTTGGTCCATGGCTGAGGCTCACAGGTGTTACTGCAATACAAAAACAATAATACTCTGATTTCTTTTGCCTTATCTATGAAGGTTAAAAAATTGCAGCTGCTGGGAGGGGGAAAAGTGTCTATTAGGCTAGGTCAGGTGTGGTGGTGAAGGTAGTCAGAGAGTAATAGTCTCAGCACTGCTGTCAGTCACCCCTCTTGAGATGGGAAGCAGTTCTATTTCCAAGACAGCAGACCATAAGAGTTCCCCTTAAACAAAAGCAAGTGACTGGTGCTGGAGTGGTTGGTGGTTTGCCACTGTGGAGTATTAGGGTATAATCTAAGCTGTCAGGACCCAACTCATTTTACTCTGTCTGATCAGAACAGTTAACACCTTCTCAGTTCCTAAAACAAACATTTCAACCACAGTGACAGGATGTTTGCACAACTGTATAAATGCCAGAATTATTCCTGATCGAGATCATCTCAATGGCTGTGTATAGTTTTGCAGAGCTGCCAACTTTCATTATGTTATCACATCATTTTATGTGCTTTAAAAAAAGAAGACGATTCTCTTGAATTCAGGTGCTCAAATAATACAGCAATGTAATTATCTAGCTATACCAATATACCACTGCACCAAGTTTTTACTTATTCTAAAGGGCTACAGTCTCCTGTTGTTTTCAGTAGGCCAAAAGACAGGTTTCCTTCAATAAAGATGACAGTCCTAATATCCACATGTGGACCACGCAGGAGACAAAAGCCTGAGGCACTGGGAAAATACACTCTGAAAATCAGCTCTTTTTCCAGGTGTTTCAAGTTGGACATGCAAAAAATTGAGGCACCCAAAATCACCTGTCACTTTTGAAATTGTTGGGCTTAGTATAGTCAATGGCTGTCATGTTTTAAATCGTGTTAGATGTCATGGTTAAGCACAACCTGCTAATATGATTTTAAACACAACTGTCCTTGTCTAAAATGAGTGTGAAGACATAGTTTACACTTTCCCAACCCAGAGGATGCATGGGAATGGGTGTGGAAAGATAGAGACAGTAGAGACTGAAGAGAGATACTAAAGCGATGGTATCTCTTGAAAAGATGGAGTGGAAGAGGGAGGCTGAGGAGAGATAAATGTGGGGCAGGAGCACAGAGACTGAGGAGGTAAGAGAAATATAAGGTGGGCGGGAGATTGTGGGATAGTCATGGGGGGGGGGAGCGGAATGTGAAGTTGGAGTAAAGGTGGAGGGTGAGTGAATGTTGCATGCAAGTTGGACACAGAAAATTGATGGGGAGGGGAAAAATGACAGTAACTGAAGTCCCCATCTGAAGTAGCCATGAGGAAAGCCTGCATTTGTGTATGCTCCTGAAGGATGAATAATCAATTTAAATTATCACAAAGTGGTCTTTGCCGAAACAGTGGTCTTTGCCGGGCAGTGGTCTTTGCCGAAACAATCAAACAGTCACTGGGCAGAACAGAATGAAAAATGATTTATTATGTTTTTTTAATCTCTATTTTTAAGCCAGACTCACAGTTTATGACTGCTGACAGTACTGCTCTCACAAAAGCCATGTTTTTTCCTTAGTATTTCCTATCTAGGTGATTTTACTTTTCTTCCCCATTAAAACACGTAGTTGCTTGATCTGAAAAACACCACTGCTTCTGCTTTTCCGTGTGCCATTCATTCTGCAAAATATCTAGAATTACAGAATTACAGGAGATCCTACACTTGTTGCTCATGTTCCTAAGACAGTGTTGAAAGGAACAAATTTAACCACATTAATTTATCTTTCATTTTCCATTCTAATGAAGGAAATACCCTTACATTAGGTCTTATTTAAAAATAGTTGGATGCTAAGCAAACTACTGTTATTATGAAATTGGAACCTTTGGAAATCAAAATCTGCATTAAAAACATTACAAGCGAGGGTCCCACCAATTCTTCATTCCTAGTCCATTCAGACCACTCACTCAAGTTAATGAGAGTTTTGGGAGCACAAGGACCCTTTGTTACTGTGCTCCAGGATGATGTTTAAATAGCCTGTTCTCGAATTCACTTTAAAAAAAAAAAACATACTTCTCCAGAGCATTTTTTATGATTTGGTAATCTACTATAATCTCATTTCTGTGATGAACACACACACACACACACACACACACACACACACACAGAGAGAAATTAAAATGATATACATACTAAAAACTGGTTAAGACATCTTAAGCTTTTAACTTAACACATGCATAGACAAACATTACGTTTGAGAGCTATTCACTATGAAAATACCAGCCCCTCATTTGACTACTAGCAAGACCCTAAACCAGGGGTAGGCAACCTCTGGCATGTGGCTCGCTAGGGTAAGCACCCTGGTGGGCCAGGCCACAGGAAAACCATAACTATGAAGGAGCACAGCCCCAGAATAGCAAAGATATGACAGCAGAATATTTCTGTTTAGCAAATGGGAAAGTGATGGATTATAATTCCACAACCAGTTTTGTTCCCTGGAAGGAACAAGGGGCCATTCCTAACAGTATTTTGCTGCAAGAAAAGGTTTATTTTCTATTTGTTAATTATTCATTTATTGAAGTGAGCTTGAGAGAGATTCCTGTTATATCTAGTAGGACTTTGACACATCCAGGGAGTACGAAGAAAAGAACAGCCTGTTTTGCACCTTTGTATAAGGATTCCATTTTTTCCCAAGTCTCCCTATTTCTCTGTTTATAAACCAATTCACAGCGCACACAGTAGATCAATTCATGAAGCAATCATAGAATATTAGGGTTGGAAGGGACCTCAGGAGATCATCTAGTCCAACTCCCTGCTCAAAGCAGAACAAATCCCCAGACTTTTTTTTTTTTTAAACAATTCCCTAAATGGCCCCTTCAAGGACTGAACTCAATCCTGGGTTTAGCAGGCCAATGCTCAAACCACTGAGCTAGCTGAACCTTGAGTAATTTTCTGGATTGAGTGGTGCCACTGAACTCAGGTTTGGATAACTCAATGAGACCGCTTATGTCCATAAAGTTCCTCTCATGCATAAGTATCTGCAGGATTGGAGCTTTGGTTCTATCAGGTGCAGTTAGCATACAGTATTCTGTTCCATTAGTTAAGGGTGATGAATCCCGATCTCTGTGAATTGAAGTGACCCAAGGCCATATTTGTAACTATTGATAAAATTGGCTCACTTGTGTGAGGATTTAAAACAATTTGATTAGAAAAAGATTACATACATATAAAATTAATACTGAAAATTAACCTTCCACTTCTGTGCCACTTTGGCACTTTGTCAATTTACACCAGATGAAGATCTGTAGAGCCCTGCATTGATACAAAATTTGTATCCGCATCCAAACCATGAGCCGCAAAAATGGTCCACAAATATACAGCAGATAGACGTGGATTTGCAGGGCTCTAAGAATCTGGCCTAGAATGTCTCATGATTAACTCCATTTTCTTCTAACCAATACATTTGACAGAGTCCTACATTTTATTACTTTTCTGCAAGCATCATGAAACAGAGGATATAGAACTGGATACACTGCTCTGAATTCACACAATTCCCCAACTGATTTCAGGAGCACAGGGACTTGAATAGGCTTCTAAAATTGCAGATTTCCATGCACTCCAAAACCTTAAAAGGTTCATCCATAACTACATGCAAGACCCTCTAATGTAATGCATTTGATTTTAATTTCATCATCACTGATAACTTGAAACATGTCACTCATTCAGCTTTTTCAGTGTCATATTTTTAATGAATGATGCCTCCTGTAGGATTTGATAATATTTTAGAACTTTTTTTGATAAAGAGGTTTTAAATAGCATGAGATCTGATTTATATAGGAAGGAAAAAAAGTCCTCACATGAAGTTAACATTTATACAAAGTTCAATAGCTCCCAACAACTGTTGATCCTTTATATTTTTATATAAGGGCTGTCAAGCGATTAATTGCACTGTTAAACAATAATGAATACCATTTATTTAAATATTTTGGATGTTTTCTACATTTTCAAATATATTGATTTCAATTACAACAAAATACAAAGTGTACAGTGCTCACTTTATTTTTTATTACAAATATTTGCACTGTAAAAAAACAAAAGAAATAGTATTTCAATTCACCTAATACAAGTACTATAGTGCAATCTCTTTATCATGAAATTGAACTTACAAATGTAGAATTATGTACCAAAAAACTGCAGTCAAAAATAAAACAATGTAAAATTTTAGAGCCTGCAAGTCCACTCAGTCCTACTTCTTGTTCAGCCAATAGCTTAGACAAACAAGTTTGTTTACATTTGCAGGAGATAATGCTGCCTGCTTCTCGTTTACAGTCCCACCTGAAAGTGAGAACAGGTGTTCTCATGGCACTGTTGTAGCTGGCATCGCAAGATATTTATATGCCTGATGTACTAAAGATTCATATGTCCCTTCATGCTTCAACCACCATTCCAGGGTACATGCGTCCATGCTGATGACGAGTTCTGCTCGGTAACAATCCAAAGCAGTGCGGACAACATGAACATGTGCTGGGTCATCATCAGAGACTGCTATAACATGAAATATATGGCAGACTGTGGGCAAAACAGAGCAGGGGACATACAATTCTCCTCCAAGGAGTTCAGTCACAAATATAATTAACGCATTATTTTTTTAACGAGCATCATTAGCATGGAAGCATGTCTTCTGGAATGGTGGTCGAAGCATGAAGGGGCATATGAATGTTTAGCGTATCTAGCATGTAAATACCTCGCAATGCTCGCTACAAAAGTCCCATGCAAATGCCTGTTCTTATTTACGTCACCAGAAAGTGAGAAGAGGGCAGCATTGTCTCCTGTAAATGTAAACAAACCTGTTTGTCTTAGCAATTGACTGAACAAGAAGTAGGACTGAGTGGACTTGTAGGCTCAAAAGTTTTACATTGTTTTGCTTCTGAGTGTAGTTATGTAGTTATGTAACAAAAAAAATGTACATTTGTGAGTTACACTTTCATGACAAAGACTGCACTACAGTATTTGTATGAGGTGAATTGAAAACTACTATTTCTTTTGTCATCATTATTACTGTGCAAATATTTGTAATAAAGATACACTATTTCAATTACAAAACAGAATACAATATCTATGAAAATGTAGAAAAACATCCAAAATATTTAATAAATTTCAATCCGTATTCTATTGTTTAACAGTGCTATTAAAACTGCAATTAATCACGACTAAAAAAATTAGAATTAATTGCGTGAGTTAACTGTGATTAATCGACAGCTCTAAAATACATAAAATAAGTGAACCCATATATTTCAACATATAAGAATGGAAAATTACAGCAAGAAAGATCTTCAAGTAAATCCTGCGTGCTACAGCACTGCCCTTTCAATCGCTGCAATTGAGGTGAAAATATTGAAAAATCCTGTTCCTTGAAAAGGAAAATTATGATACAAAGAATACTGTACCAGTGCCAAGACAAATTAATCTGCCACAGGGAATCCTGCCAGACTGAGGTTTTAACTGTGTGTTGTGCATTAGACTAACATTCCAAAGAACACTACAAATGTACTTACAGATCCAAGTCAATAATACACATTGCAAACTGTCCAGCTGAGAACAACTGCTGTGCTTCAGTCTTACTTCAATGGTTAAACAAGGGCAGCACTACGTAGTCCAAGAAGTTAAGCAGCATGACAATAACCAATAAAGCCAAATATTCTTCAAGAAGTTCATACTGATTTTCTAGTGTCACTGGCGACAATTTGTCAGATTTGGCTGCCCATGTTGCACAGTGAATGCTGCTCTAACTAGTTAGCAACATGACTGTTCAAACCCATATTTTGATAGGGAAAAAAAAATCTGCTTTTTGTGCTTTGCATCCTGTTTCTGATACATTAGTGTCCTCCTGCTCCCATCATGTGGGTTGCTAAAGCAGAAGCTGATACTTGCAAATCAGTTGCTGAAAAGGTAGATGGAAATTTATTATTTTGTCTCCAAGTATAACATAAGTCTGAGAGTTCAGAAGCATGGCAACTAAGTTAAGCAATTAAAGGTCATGGATTCCTAGAGGCCCCTTCAAGTCTGTCCTCCACCAGTGATAACATAACTCCGAGACTCCCTTCTGAGACGGAATATTTGTAAGCAGAATCCATTCCTTGGCTGCATTACAATTTTCTCCACTTTATTGCTATAATAGTCAAGGAAAAGACAGTTACCTGTTTCCGTAACTGGTGTTCTTCGAGATATGTTGCTCATGTCCATTCAACTTTATATGTGTGTGCTAGCCACATGCACCAGTGCCAGAAGTTTTTCCCTCATCAGTATCTGTAAGGGACCAGCTCTGGCGCCCCCTGGAGTGGCGTGCATATGCCGCGGCATATAAGGCGCTGCCAGCCCCCGGCATCCTCAGTTCCTTCTTGTTGGAAACTCTGACAGTGGGAAGGAGGGTGGGTCGTTGAATGGACATGAGCAACAAATCTCGAAGAACACCAGTTATGGAAACAGGTAACTGTCTTTTCTTCTTCCCCTCATGTAGGGGCAAAGCTACCGTGGCTGGGGCTACAGGGCAGAGAACATCACTCCCCTGCGAGCAAGACGGGGCTGAGTGGTGGCTCTGTTCCAATCAGTACCCATTGCTCCTCCTGGAGTTGGATCTGAATGACCTCAACATGCGCCTGGATCAGGGTATCGGCGACCGACAGCGCTCGGCGGATCCGCGATGGCCCCAGGCCAGCGATCTACGCCTCATGCTTGACAGGCGGTACCAGGATGTGGAGCGGGACTGGGAACTAGAGCGGGCTTGGTGTAGTGAAGATGACCCGCACACGGTAATGCCGTCCTGGGAGATCGACAACGGTCCGGAGAACAGTACCATCGGTCCCTCGACTTGTCCCTGGAGCGGTACTAGTGCTACGGAAATTCCAGGCGCTGACTCAGAAACTCCTGCTGGGGGGCGCATGCCTCCAGAGGTCTGCGCCTGGTCACTAGCAAGCCGCGCCTCAGGCCTCTCTGCCCTTGTCCGAGGTCCAGAGACCAGATGGGGCTGTGAATCTTCTGCCTATCCTGGTCAGAAGCAGGTCGGCTGCGAGAGGGTGATCGTTGGTGGGACTTCCCCCGCGACGAGGAGCATTGCCGTAGAGGTGGAGACTGTGATGGTCCAAACACGGGTTTATCCCATGACTGGGACCCCTCAGGGGCCGGAATAGGCAGCACTAGGAGGGACATCATCTCTTGCACCGCTTGCAGGGCCTTCGGCGTGGACGGTTCCCGGAGCTGACGAGGACCTCTGTCACTATCCAGGGCAGCCAGTGGGGAGCGGGCTGGGCTATACTGCTCGAACTGAGCTGGGGCCCGAGGTCCCGAAAGGGGTGAAAAGGTGCCTGAGATAGGGCCATGGTCCACCCCAGACTCGTTCTTTGCCTTGCGAGAAGCTGGAAACCTTCCTCACCCCATCTTCCTGGGCTTCTTGGCTGGAGCCATGGAAGGGGACTGGTGCCAGCACGCAGATGGCACCAGCAGGACACTGCGCACTGAGGTCATGGTCCTCAGCACTAAATCGGAGCACTGCTCAGGCATCAGGGTAAGGTCAGACTCCATAAGGAGCGCTTTCAAGCGAATGTCACACTCCTTCATCCTGGGCTTGAAGGACTTGCAAATTCTGCACTTATCAGTAATGGGACCTTTACCCACGCACGGTAAACAACTGTTATGTGGTTCGCTAATGGGCCTTTTACAGCGATCACAGAGCTTAAAGCCTGGGGAGCGGGGCATGCCCCATCCCGAGGCAAAGTCCAATTTGGGACCTAAATAACAGATGGGGAAACTAAAACTAGAGGGACATTATACACAATAATATACAAGAGGTAAATGACTTTGAACGAACGAGAAACAGCGCTAGCTGAAGCAGCAACAGTTCCATGCACTGTCACTGGCAGCAAGAAGCTACTGATGGGGGGGGGGGGGGGGGGGGGGGCGGCGCCCTATATGCCACGGCATACGTGTGCCAGTCCCGGGGGCACCAGAGCCAGTCCCCTATGGATACTGCTGAGGAAAAAAAACTTCCAGCACCTGTGCATGTGGCGAGCACACACATCTAAGTTGAATGGACATGAGTAATCACTCGAAGAACCAGCTTTCATATACAACATCTATGCCAGATACCATGAAATATTTACAATGTAGTTCTCCAACATAAGGACCACAATTTTGCAGATGCTGTCCACCCACAACTTCCATGAATGAAAGCGGTGCAGCAGGCCCTCGTTAGCCCCCAAGGAGGAGCTCAGAACTTTGCAGGACTGTCCCCAGCAGGTCTAGCCCATTATTCTATAAATCTCAGTATTCTATTTCACTGTCTGATAGAACACACAGCTATTTTTAGAACTGGACAATTATCATTACAGAACTTTAACTACTTCTTTGGAATGGCTATTTTAAGACAACTATTACACATACCAGTGCTACCCTTATCTCCTCTAATGCTTGGTTTCACTGCCATAAGATACAACTTCTGGGCAACAATGAAAGAAAGCATGTGAACTAAACCAAGTGCTGAGGATTTGAAAAGCTCATCTCAGCAGAGCTGCATACATTTGTTCTTATTTCTGCATGATAGTCAGTGTTCAGATGGATACCATATGCACTCATTTTTTCTCTCCATGGCTCTTCTGGAAGTCTAAGGCACATTGACAAGTATCCTATATCCCTGCTACAGTAATGAAATCTTGTTGAAGTTGTCTTCTGCTAGCAAAGAAGCTGCTTTCAAATGCTTCCCCCCCCCCCCCCGGATCATGTATTTTCAATGTTGATCGTGCCACTGTGATCCGAGCAATCGTCACCTCCATGCCGTCACCTTACTGCCATATGCTTTGTCTGGAATTTAAGGTGGAAGCAAAAAAGGTGCTCCAGCCTATGCACTGTGCAGCAAACCAGCTCCTTACTGGGATGCAACACTGAAAACACATCACACCATTGGCTCTCCTAGCACCAATTCAATAATGTGGACATAATCTAAAAGGCTTCCAATGGGTCAAGATCCATCTATGTCTAGTATAGTCTACTTATCCCTGCAAGCTTTCATGTCTCCCTCTGTCCCCCTGCCTGTAGCATTTTCCAGTCCAATTCATTTATGATTATGTTCAGGGGCATTTACTGTTGCTTCCTTTGACAGTCCATTAATTAATACGCAAAATCAAAATCTCACTGCCTAGCCTCTTTTAGCTGCAATTTGTGCCCATTACCTCTTTAAAGTTTAGGAAACAGGCTCTCTTGGAGACACTCACAGATAACGTACATACCACATATTTTAAAAGTTATTGCCGCTGTTACAGTTTCAAACTCAAATTTTAAACATATGTAAGGTTGATCAGTATTTATATTTACAGTGCTCCTAAAGTACAAAAGCAGAACTTTAATAGTGGCAGCACCTGCATAATTAAGGTTGAGTTCATTTTTAATATATTTTAAATCTACCTAATATGAAGGCATCTTCCTTCAGGTTCAGTACACAACTAAAGCTTGGGCCAAATTCTGCCCTTAAACACAAGCACAAAACCCACCCTAAGTCAATGGGAGATGCAGCAGTCCAACTGAGAGAAGAATTTGTCCTTTGATACTAGTCTTTCAAAAGGTTATTGCAGAGGTACGGGGCTTTTAACATACAGAGAGGCATTTTTTCCAATAAACAGAGCTTCAGACAGTTCAACAGAGCTGTTTACTAAATTCCAGGTGTTGCTCTGATACACGACATGACAATAATGCATCATCACAACACAACAGCAAGTTCTTTCTCAACTCAAGCCAGTTTGGGAAGACTTTTGTTTGTTTGTATTTTGTTTACTCCCTCTCTTGCAGCCCTGCTCCCAGCTGCAGAGAAAAAGAGGGGATGCTCCTTTCTCACCTGCTGAAGTTCCTGTTTACTCCTTTTCCCATCCCTTTGCCTGCCCCTCTTATGTGAGCACTGAGGCAACTCCCACACACTCCACTCGCTCAATATTCCCTAGGCTGCCAATTCACAAGAACAGTGTTCTGTCTGCTTTGCGCAACACTCAGATTCACTGAGCAGTGTGCCAGTCAGGTGCACAAAACCCATGAAAACAACACATATGACCATCCAGACTAGATGCAGTCTGCATGCTGTAAGTTGTGCATGACTACTCTGGTGCCTTCTCTTCACTGAGAATTTCTTCATGTTCGCTCCTGTTTCTTTGCTGAAAAAACATGCAGTCTAAAGAATTAACAAGTGCCTGCCAAAAACTGAGAAGGAAACAGAAGCCAAGGGTATAGAACCAGAATTCTACAGCATGCGCTTATAATGTAACATTCTGGATGGATTTGGTTCTCCTCCTATGCCTTACACAGCAAAACGGTAGTAATATTTATTCATTGCATTTTCTAATTACTAAACGCTCCTCTCTGTAGCAGCTCAAAGTGCCATAACATTAATTAAAAGATCACAAACATAAAAATAATATTTATTTTATTTCAGTGTTTTATTACCAAAACAGGCAAAGGCTCACTATCATTACACACACATTTCTCCAAGAGCCCAGGGTACAAGAAATAATGGCTTCCCTGCATTCAGGCTGGGGGTCCATAAGTGATATGGTCAGACTATTTTGTAGGAAAGAGCTGAATTGCTAAACAGCCTGAGTCCCAACAAAAGAGATTAATTTGGGTGGTAGTCTGGATAAACACTCAAGAGGCTCAACTCTCTATTCATTATATTCAACTATTCTTGGCTCCATGCTTTTAAACATCGTGTCCAACATTAAACTAAAAACAATGAGCCCTTCACAATAAGATTGTTAATTATAATGGACAAATTGTTTAACATTCAGATATGATTTATTTCTAGAGCCAAGGGGGCAGAAAAAGTAGCCGCCCCGTTTAGTCCATCGATCACAGACCAAAATACCACATCTTTTCTGATGACCGAATGAAAGGTAAAATAAGAGGTAGTTGGTTTTCTTAAGGGAGGCAAAGATGTTAGCTGAGACTCCCAGCTGACAAGTTTCAAGCTTCATGCACATTCAACACACAGAATGAAGCCCACGAGGTTAGCTGGGAGTCAAGCAGCTTTAGAAGTTGAAACAGACATTGCAGAAAGATTTATATGATAGGTGTATGTGGCGGGAACAAGGGAGTCCTGCCTCAAAAAATGAAATGAAATTGAACTGGAGAGGAATGGCATCAGCAATGAAGATCCCCGTGGGGCTTCTGAGGTATACTTTCAGGATTGTTAATTAAGGGCTCAATCCTGCAAGGAGCTGAGCGCCCTTGCAGACAACGGGACTTGAGGATGCTCCGCATTTCACAAGACTGCTCAAAATCTTGCAGGGTCAAATCCTTATTGACAGAAAGCCTGCATTAGGCCCTATTGCGAAACTGATTTTTAAATGGAATTCAATCTACAGGCTCTAGGTTGGCAAACATCAGATATTAATCACTAAAATGCAACAAATAATCCCAGAACTGCCATATGTTTGAATAAGAACAAATATTCCCAGAGGTGTGGTTTAGACAGTGAATGCATTGACAGTAAATAATCTAGATTTTTAAACACTGATGTTCCTGGTACATCAATATTCCAGTACGCTTTATTGCAGTGGTTGGCGTACAGTGCACATGGGGCCCATAAGTCACAGCTCTAACATATATTCCTTCCATGTATCAAGAAAAACTCTTTGTCATGCAGATAAAGACAGCTGTGCCTGATGGGACTGTTACAGTTTAGGGTCCAGACGTCAAAAAATTATTTTCAGGGATCTAAATGCAGAACTTTAAATAAATATATATTTTGGGTTAATGATACAGAAATTTGGTCTCAGGATGGTAGCTCACCCAGTTGTGCTATGTATTTTACGACACACAATACATCAGATCCGTCAGTGATCTCATACCCATGCAATAGTGAGAAGTTAAAACCCTACCAGAAGCCATAATAAAGACTTAAATCCACAAAAGTAAGGTATGTTAACATTAGAATTACTGCTACAGATAACAGTAAATATCATTAAACACGCACACTTTTTATAGCAAACGTAGCGGTCTAAACCTGTTTGAGGGCAAAAACAAGAAATGCAACGAAACATTTAAAACCAAATATATATTGGGCCTTCCGTCCTGATGACTGTTGAAAACTGCTGGACCTACATTTCCTCTTTCAAGTAAGGATCTGTGCATGTCAGATATTTTATTATACACCTTTCACACTAGCACAGGGGTGGGCAAAGTACAGCCCGGGGGCCGCATCTGGCCCTCCAGACATTTTAATCCAGCCCTCAAGCTCCCACCGGGGAGTGGGGTTGGGGGCTTGCCCCGCTCCGCGTGGCTCCCAGAAGCAGTGGCATGTCCCTCCTCCGGCTCCTACGTGTTCCGCACGCTGCCCCCACCCCAAGCGCCGCTCCCGCGGACAGGGTAGCGAGCAGAGCCGCCTGGCCGCACCTCTGCATAGGAGCCAGAGGGGGGACATGCCGCTGCTTCTGGGAGCCGCTTGAGGTAGGCACCGCCCGGAGCCTGCACCACTGACCCCCTCCTGCACCCCAACCTCCTGACTCAACCCTGATCCCCCTCCCACCCTCCAAACCTCTCTGTCCCAGCCCAGAGCACCCTCCTGCACCCCCAACCCTCATCCCCAGCCCCACCCCAGAGCCCTCACCCTCCCCCCACACACACATACACACACCAACCCCCTACCCCAGCCCAGAGCCCCATCCCACACCCTGAACTCCTCATTTCTGGCCCCACCCCAGAGCCCGTATCCCCAGGCGGAGCCCTCACCCCCTCCCATCTCGTGAGCCCTCACCCCAATCTCGTGAGCCTTCATGGCCCGCTATACCATTTCCATACCCCGCTATACCATTTCCATACCCAGATGTGGCCCTCGGGCCAAAAAGTTTGCTCCCCCCTGCCCTAGCAGCATAATTTAAACATATGCAACTTTTTAAAGGTTGAATTAGCAGTGGGGTAGGAGGGAGGGATACCACGTGGTCATGGATGTTACTAAGACTGTTATAAATTTCAGTTCCCAGTATTCTCCTTAAAAGTCTAATGATATCTTCTTCAGCTCTTATCACGTTACCAAGGATTGAGGTGACTTTACACTTATTTTGTGGGACGGGAGGCTGAAGGTCAGTCAGAAAGGTGTCAGGGCAATGTAAAACAATTCACCAAAGTTTTATAGACATTAACAAGCAAAAATTGGAGTAAAATACAAAAAATAGCTTCCAGACTATCTGTATCTTCCCCTTGGAGTTACATAGCCAACTCTTTCTAAACATGCAACTTCTCCTTTTCCTAGCCAGAGAGAATGATTTAAGAACTAATTCATGTAGAGAAAACAAATGTGTCGCTTGCGCTAATTACGTGGGTTATAACTTCATGGGCTTCAAGTATCACCTTGTGAAATGAGATTGGCAGCATTAGCCCTTCTTTCCACACCTCCCATTTTGTGACTCCTGCAAACAACCTCAGGGGGACCACTGTTCTATTAGTCTGAACTTTATACTTTAATAGAGCCTATTGCCTCTTAGTACCAATCAAAGATGATTATTTGAGAAGCCGGGGTGTTTCCAAACTGCAAATATCAACATAAAGTAATGAAATCTAAGTACTCCTGTGATAAGAGTGCAAGAGGGCTAACGCAAGCTTTAGTTTCCTCTCCCCTTGCACAGGTGATCAAAAGAAAGATTATAAACTAATGGTATGTCTACACGACAAAATTAGGTCGATTTTTTAGAAGTCGATTTTATAATCTATTGCGTATGTCCAAAGCGCATTAAGTCAGCGGAGTGCGTCCTCACTATCGCGGCTAGCATCGACTTACAGAGTGGTGCACTGTGGGTAGCTATCCCACAGTTCCTGCAGTCTCCATTAGAATTCTGGGTTAAGCTCCCAATGCCTGATGGGGCAAAAACTTTATCGCGGGTGGTTTTGGGTACATGTCGTCAGGCCCCCCTGCTTCCCTCCTTCCGTGAAAGCAACGGCAGACAATCATTTCGCACCTTTTTTCCAGGGTCCCATCCGCCGGACCCGCTCAGCCCGCTGCCTGCCTGGATGATCGGAACCCCAGGCAGGCAGTGGACTGAGCGGGGCTGGTGGACGGAGCCCCAGACCGGCAGCGGGCTGAGCGGCTTAGCCCGCTGCCGGTCTGGGGCTCCGTCCGCCGGCTCCCACTCAGCCGGCAGACCTCGGTGAAGACAATCAGGGCTATCCTCCTCTTAGAGCACTGAATGGGAGTGACTCCAGGTCATTCTCTTCTTTAAGTTTCATCTCAAGGAGATTCAGTCCTGCCTGGAATATCATGAAAGCTGGAGGCTTCTGCCTCAGGCTGCTCTCCCAGCCGGCAGCACCGCATGGTCGTACCTACCCCAGCCTACCCCTTGCTCCCATGGCTCATGAAGCCTGGACGGTAGTAAGGAGCAGTTCAACTTGTGGAATGACAAATCCAGAACGAAGGATTGCACTCTATGGGCCACGTTAAGATTATTTCAGAGTCCTAGATAGCAGTTAGTCCCTATAAAAGGCTTCATGAAAATTTTCCCCCGCCCCATAACGAAAATGTTAATTTATCAGAGCAGCTGAAAGGGTAAGGAACCCAGGACTATAACTTAGAGAGAGCTTCCATATTATTTAACTCATAATTGATACAATTCAAAGTAAAATTTCACAGCGTGGTCTGTTCTAAGACTAAAAATGCAGGAGGGGAGTCAGAAAAAGGAACAGTGACCTGTTTCCACCCAGTTTCAAACCGGGGACGTTTTGCATGTTAGGTGAATGTGATAACCACTACACTACAGGGCTTCTCTTTTTTTGCCACAGACTTTGCCGAATGCACAGGAATGTTTTCTCTACCTACAGAAGCTACCTAATGCAATGTCACCTGTGCTGCTGAGTTTGCCACGCTGGCCAAACAGGAAATGAAATTCAAAAGTTCCCGGGGCTTTTCCTATGTACCTGGCTAGTGAATCGGAGTTCAAAGTGCTGTCCAGAGCGGTCACAATGGAGCACTCTGGGATAGCTCCTGGAGGCTAATATCGTCGAATTGCATCCACACTACCCCAAATTTGACCCGGCGATGTCGATTTCGGTGCTAATCCCCTCGTCGGAGAGGAGTACAGAAATAGATTTTAAGAGCCCTTTAACTCGACAAAAATGGCTTCGTCATGTGGACGGGTGCAGGGTTAAATCGATCTAACATTGCTAAATTCAACCTAAACTCGTAGTGTAGACCAGGGCCAAATGTTTGGCAGACAGAGAGGAGAAAGACTGCCTGCGGAATGGTCCACAGGCTTTGAGAGCGTTGTCTGTAACTGGGTTTTTGTTTTGCTTGTGTTCAAGGGATAGTGTTCACCTTAAAAACAATGCACACTCCAGTCTGAATGTAGTTACCTTCTATTACAACTAACCCCTAAAACTGACAGACTAAAGTTACTTTCTCCTTCCACTGTTTATTTTGTGCATTTGACAGCACTTTGTACGGAGTCAGTGTCACTCTTCCTCTGCTACATGCAGTCACCTCTCCCATTTGCGTTCTTTTCCTCACACGGCCTCTGGGTGAGCTCTGTGGGGGGGGGGGGGGGGGGGGAATATTGAAATACAAAACAAAAGAGCCCTTTGTAAGGTTTCTATTCCTATTAGTTTTTATAAAAATATACACACATTTTACTAACCAAACTTCCGGGCCTAAAACTCTGACAATGTCGGTTAAGACTAGAACCCAAACAAATACTGTCAGATTGCCAAACCATGCCTTCCGGCATCTGTGTTCTGCCTTTTGACAGAACAGAGCAACACCCAAACTTATCATGGTCAAACACAAATTACTTCCTTACAGTATGAAAGAGCCTGTCCCCTTTCACAAATCAGCCGAGTGACATTTGACTTTTACAAGCCTCAAAACTGCCTTTGTCTGGTCCAAAACTAACACAGAGGAAACCTCCCCATTGTGGGACTATCAACTCTTATCTTAGTTATCCATTAACAAACGCAGCCAGTAGAAGAATATGAACCCAATCACGTCCACACTTACAGCTGTTCTTGTGTCTCACACAGACCTACTTCCATTTTGGCTAGGTACATTTTATTTTACTTATTTTTAAAGCACTTCTTGTCATAGCATCTAAGTACTATATCACATTAAATTAAGAACAAATTATGCCAGCTTCCCGCAAGTAGCACAAAACTACCTTAATTGCTGTGAGTCAGAATATAAGAAGCCATCAGAATGCCAGGAACAACACATACATTTAACCAAATATATACACACTACATTATGCTTTGAAGACTGCCATGCCAGACCGTGGCAGACTGCCGAGGAGAACAAGCTGGCAAGTCAGGAGCCCACGGCGGAAATAGCTTTACCACAAGCCAGGAGAGCTCAATTCCAGGTACTGACTGCAAACACCCTAGCCAGTCTTAACTGCCAGTACAGGATGTAAGGCAAGCAAGAAAGGTAGGGGTTCCAGGAGTAGCCCCTTAATTGAATTCACGGGAGCCCTTTAGCCAGACATATAGGAAAACTGGTGCAACAACCTCCTCTGAATTTTCACTCTTCATCATTTGGTTCTTAGACTTTGTTGTCTGTTGCTCTAAGCTTAAAAACTGGATCGGGGGGATGGGATAGCTCAGTGGTTTGAGCACTGGCCTGCTAAACTCAGGGTTGTGAGTTCAATCCTTGAGGGGGCCACTTAGGGATCTAGGTCAAAAATCAGTACTTGGTCCTGCTAGTGAAGGCAGGGGGCTGGACTCGATGACCTTTCAAGATCCCTTCCAGTTCTAGGAGATAGGATATCTCCATTAATTTATTTATTTATTTAATTTATCCGTGAATTGCACTACACTTTTCAACTCTAAGGGCTGGTCTACACGGGGGGGAGAATCGATCTAAGATATGCAACTTCAGCTACGAGAATAGCATAGCTGAAGTCGACGTATCTTAGATCGATTTATCTCGCGTCCTCATGGCGCGGGATCGACAGCCGCAGCTCCCCCGTCGACTAGGCTCCCTATACAATGCCTGAGGAGAGTCAGGCGCCGAAGAATGGGGTTCACAAAAGCCAGCACATTAGGCAAGGGGCCGCTTAAGCTAGCCAATAGCAGATGCTGAGCAGATCCTAAGGCTCTCCCCCTCCCTCCGGGACTTAGGCATCTAAATCCATGCTGGAGGGAGGTGAATATCTCTGCTGCCCACTCACAGCTCGCAACCCTCTCTGTAGCCAGATGCCTAAGTTGTTTCTTGCAAGAATGATAGCGGTCCATGCCTAACTAAAAGGTCGAGGGGGAAGGAGTTTGTGTAGAGTTAGGCGTGCTCTGAGAAGAGCAAACTGGATTGGGCCCTGCAGATGAGATAGGTGGGCCCATGCCTAGTTTCACCTGGTGTGAGAATCACTCTGGTTGAGAGATACGTGCCCATGCACCTAGACCAAGGCAGCAATGCTCATGCTCAGGGGCAGACACTTAGGTGCTGTGGGATTTTAGCCACCTCCCAGAGCCAAGATTCTTTTGGGACATGACAAAAATTAAGGTTTAGATATTCAAAAGTGCTCAGCACCCAGCAGCTCCTACTGAGAGCAATGGGAGTGATTTAGGTGCTGTGCACTAGTGAAAACACAGCCACTTTATTTACATGCCTAAGTGGGAATTGAGTTTCTGAAAATCTGGACTAGATTGTGGCTGTCGAGCACTTTTCAAAATCATGATTCCAGTGAGTCTAATTCTAAAAGCCAAGATTATCTCTCTTTCTTTCCATACATTCACATTCTGCAAGGGTCTCCAAGGCAGCTCTTAGATTGAATCCGAGCCTATGAAAAATTGGTAGCAGCTGAAATCTGGGAGAGGGTTAACTGCCATAATGTTGGAGCCGTAGTAAAAACGTAGGAGTAGGTCAAATTCACTCCACTCTGAAATTTCAGTTACCCCAGACGGCACAGCGATGGCTATTGCTTCCTTGAAAAGCAGCTGCAGCA
Organism: Trachemys scripta elegans; assembly: GCF_013100865.1. Taxonomy (NCBI): domain Eukaryota; kingdom Metazoa; phylum Chordata; order Testudines; family Emydidae; genus Trachemys; species Trachemys scripta. Next base: position 27,444,863 of record NC_048306.1, on the reverse strand, counting down.
GTCAACCTTAAATCAGGAGTCTCCATAAACAGACTGACAGTAGAAGGCTAAAGTTTAGATTTATTTATTGGAAACAGCTGCAAAGAATGTGGTATTTGTGACTTTGCAGTGGTGATGATGAGCTTTGTGTTCAGGGGAACAGAGCAGAAAGAAAGGGATTGGGATGTTTGTTTTTGGGCGACGTGATGAAAGAATAACTTTGCTATGGTTAACAATGGAGTTAAAAAAAATGTAGCTAAGTTTCTTACAAACCACAAGTGCTAAGTAAGAAAAAGGATATTTTTAGAGCAAGTAAATACAGAGAATGAACTGTTCCAGTAAGACTGAAAGATCTGCAGTTTACAATACTCATTTTTGCTTTACTGAACATATTTGTATTTAACTCATCTTTAAAATTAAATCTCTTTTAAGGAAAAGTGTAATATAACCTATAGGAACCTAATGTAAATCAAACTATTACGATCTGTTACTTTCCATCTTTAACGCATTCATATTTTATAGGACTTAAAATAATGTCTTCAGTATTGAAAAGTCACCAATGTGAGCCTGTATTAGCCATTTTTCTCTATAAATATCCAGAAAATAAAAGTTATATTTATTTTTTTAAATGGAGATACAGGACTAGCTCAATTTAAGGAATAAATGGTTTGAAGAGATAACTAAGAAAGTAATACAAAGAAGTCATTCTAGACAAAATCAATATTGTTGAAACTTCAAGTCCAGTATAGCGAACCCCAGGCTTTCAAAAATCTTTGTTGTTTTGTTTTTTTAATTTTCTTTCGTGTTCTGGATTTTTAAATCTATAGGATATCTTTGGCTCTTTTCTTTATAACCATGAGGGCTAGAAAAACTTATTTTTTTAAAATGAAAAAGAGTCTTATGACATAGCATGAATTGAGGCGCTGGAGCTTTAAGAAAAACACCAACTAGCATTTTGTGAGAGCAGGCAACACTACAAGTTTTAGAATAACTGTTTTCTATAGCCACAGTCATATGGCCAAATCCTGCTTACCCTAGTCACACAGGGACAAAACCTCTTGAGTTTCTTATTCCCTTTGAAGTACTTGGCCCACAAAACAGTTCCTCTGAAGTCACTATTTGCATGAATAAGGCAAGAAGCATTTGGCCTGTACAGGAGAGTCATCCTCACCAATAATGCAAGAGCAGTGGTCTCTCATCCATTTCCATCATTTTCTTTCTGCATCTATTCATGCCTTTAGCATAACAGCTCATTTCTACCCTGTCCCGAATAACACGCCATTATTGGTGTCCCATGATGACTCAAACCTCCGACAAGATCAAGGACAATGCTGCAATCTGAGGGTCACGTCTGAAGCTCCGCTCCCATCTCTTCCATATTTTTAGACCATGCTCTTCACCATTTGAATACTTGATTTTATTTCTTATGTTTTTCTCCCACTCCCCCACAATTTAAAAATGATTATGTACTTCATGTGTATTAGCTAAGCCACGTAAGTGAGTTCTGCATTTTGCTCTTAAAGAACTATGGCCCATAGCCACTCTTATTCACTGCAGAAGTGAGTTCTACAGTCGTGAGCCAGCAGCCAAGAAAGTCCAGTCCCCCATGCTCACAAGTCTCACCCTGCTGGTTTGACTCTATTAGTAACATCAAGTATTGGCTGTTCTAGTTTCCTTGCTGCTAATTATGGTCCCAAAACATCATTTTCTTTGATGCATATTTGGGCATCCTGTGTTCAATACAATCCCTTCTGCATTTACTTGCTAGAAGAAACATACACCACAATGGTTTTATGGAGTTTGTTTGATCTTCACACAGCATGCACACATACAAACCTCAGTCCTCTGTGTGTAATACATGGACATCTGCCTGCTAACTCCTGAGCAAACTACCAAGATGAAAGGAAGCAGAGATAAGAAAAAACGAATCAAGTACAAAGGTTGTATATGAATTTATGCCCCCAGACTACTTGCATATCTGCCATATAGGGCAGAAAGGTGATTCCAGAATATAATCAGGACTTTCAATACACATTAACAAGAAGTGATTCACCAACACTCTCAAGAGTAGCTTGTTCACCATATTTATTTCTAGTCACTTATGTTGCCTCTATTTCCTATCTGGAAAAATCTGTGGTCATTCTTTCTGAAGGAACAAGTTAACATGAGCTTTACTGCCATTCAAGCCAGCTGAGAAAGTCTGGATTTTCCCCTTACATTTACTCTGTTCCTCTAAATACATTTGCAGCTGTGGTCACATTGTCAGATGCTCTGGCCTACAATATGTATGTAGCAATGATAAAGTATAGATCAATGGCATGACGAAGTCCTGCATACCACTATGAAATTTCGGCCTCACTGAGTCAATGGCAAAATTCCCATTGACTTCAGTGGGGCTGGGAGCTCATCCCAGGAATTTAATGCAGCCTGGAAACCATTAAACGCATAAAAATGTGCTATTAGGTGAAAACTATTGTTATTTTTCCCTTGAGGCTGCTTTTTGTGTGTTTCTATGAGGCTTCTGCCAATTTATTTTGACTTAAGTTTAAGTCAATGGATGTTTTCAATAAACCTACTGTAGTGTCTAGGTCTGATGTCTGAATGTGATATACACACTTATCCCTCCACCTCATTGCCATCCAAGATCAAAGCAGACACAAGTTTGAAATTTCAGTTTTGTAGGTAAACAGCTAGATCCCAGTAATCTAGCAGCACTATCACCAATGTTAGACATGGAGGATGCAGTCCTTGGGTCTAGATCAGCTGTACTCTGTGCAGGACACAAGTGCTGGAGCAAAGGCAAAAGTATGCCTCCTTTGCACAGTCCCAATCCTGGAGTCAGCTTGGAACCACTTTGTAACCTAGTTCAACGTGGAGACGCCTGAGGTTTCTACGAGTCTTACCGGTTGGTAACAGCCTCCAAGAGGCCATCACAACAGGGAATGGCAAATTGCAGTAGTGCTCCAGTATTTTCCCTTTTCCCCCAGCAAAACTGTCTATGCTGGATGTTGTGAGAAGGATAGCATAGGGCGGAGGGGGGCAAACTTTTTGGCCCGAGGGCCACATCTGGGTGGGGAAATTGGATACAGGGCCATGAATGTAGGGCTGGGCAGGGGCTTAGGGTGCGGTGTGCAGGAGGGGGCTCAGGGCAGGAGTGCAGGGAGGTGTGCGAAGTGCGGGAGAGGCTCAGGGCAGGAGAGGTGCGGGGTGCAGGAAGGGTTTGGGGTGCGGGCTCCGGCCCGGTGCCACTTCCCTAGAGCAGCTCCATGGTGGCAGCGGCGCTAAGGCGGGCTCCCTGCCTGCTTTGGCCTTGTGCCACTCCCGGAAGTGGCCAGCACAGTGTCTCTGCAGGGGGGTAAGGGAGGGGGAAGAGGGCTCCACGCGCTGCCCTAGTCCGCGGGTACCTCCCACGAAGCACCCGTTGGCCACGGTTCCCTGTTCCCGGCCAATGGGAGCTGTGGGGGGTGGTGCCTGCAGGCAAGGGCAGCACGCAAAGTCCTCTGCCCCCCCTCCCCCAGGGACCGCAGGGACATGGTGCCGGCCGCTTCTGGGAGTGGCCAGGGGCCCGCGGCACCATGGGGTAGCAGTCCCGCGGGCCGGATCCAAAGCATGGGCCGAATCCAACCTGCAGGCCGTAGTTTGCCCACCCCTGGCATTGGGCCTGCTAATTCCATGCCACCTAGGGATCCCACCATATTGCAGAAACCCTCAGCTAGACAGCTAGACCCGCTGTCTTGCCCCTCAGGGCCATAACTGAAGCCAGGATCCTGGCCCCTAAGGGTTAGTACTACACTATAACTGTAGAACAAAAGCTCTAAAGATCAATCTGCTTTTGGATTAGGTAGATCAAATCAATTTCTTCTGAGATTTAAGATCTTATCTGCCACCAAAAGTTCTGAGGGTCTATTTGGGGGGTCTATCAGTTCCAAGGAAACTTTCATGTATTAGTGAAAAAACTGAACCATCACCCCTTAGTTTTGCTCTCAGCTTCAGAACTGAGCTGCTGTTGTTGGGATGGAAACCAGGAGAAGAGATTATTATTAACTGATATTTTCTATTGCTGATTCCTAAAATACACTAAGTACAGTCAATGGCTCCTCCCACTCCCCACCTCCACCCCATTTTCCCTCCCCTGCTGCTTCTCAAAGCAATGGGTGGGGTTTGCAAAAGAAAAGAAGAAAGTAAGATCTGCAACATTACTGCGGTGCTAGTGAATCTGGGGGACAAAAAGCCAAGAGACTCTATGTTTGATTGATTACCAGAAAATTTAGTCATCTGCTGAAAATAGGATAAAAAGCAAAAAAGTATTTTTGACTCCATATGTTCTATAAAATCTAACTTCCAGCTAGAATTCTCCCAGAAAAGTCAGCTCCACACAGCTGATTAAAATTTCAGGCAAGTTTAACAGGTGTCAAGAAAATGTTTAATCTGTTATACAAGTTATAAATATCCTGGGGAACTAATGTCTTTCCTGGTTCTTTTCAGGCCAGTATGTTAGTTATGAACCATTTTAACTTGCATCACCATCACAATTTTATTAGTGCGACTAGCTACTTCACTTCAAGTAAAAGAAGTCCATTAAAATCAAATACTTCTGATGGCCTTTTAAAAGCACCATCACACCCATTTCTTATATAGTAGAGTGTTTCTTGTAGAATGAATTATGATATCAAGAGTAATCAATTCCAGCTCTATTTTCTGCATTCCTAATTTTTCTCACTATGGGATAGCATGCTCAAACAACTTTCCGGAAAACTTAGCTGCTGTGAACATTTCTACTGTGATTCTAAGCACAGCAATGAGCCACATTCAGAGTATCCCTGGTAGAAAACTGCTGTGTTTAAGTTTCATGTTTAAGTATTGCCTAAAAATACTCTTATTGCAATTGTGGGAGTAAAACACTTGACTTTTTCCCCATTAAGTTTTCTGGTGGTTTAAATCATGATTCCTTCTACCTGTAATATATTTATTACATATGAAAATAGAAGCTGTTTAAGTTCTCCAGGTTGTCAAGTGAACTGTATACATTTAAATTGCTTGGCAGCTTTTTAAATATTCCTAAACCAAGAAGTATCTGCCAAGTTTCAGTCTTAGTTAATTTTTACAATCACAAAGCCATGATGAAAAACTGTGTTTCTAATGGTAATGCTGACAGACCTTTAAATGTTCCAGCACTAAAGACAATTCAAAAACACACCCCTATTCAGGATAACATGTAAGCATGCACTGAAATCCCAGCACTTAAGTCCATGAGACCAAGCATGCTCTGAAGTGGCAGTCTTGAACAGGGATGGAGTTAAGACCTTTCCTGAATCAGGGTTGAGGTGCATTCGGTGTATTCAAGACTTCTTAATATAACTACAACTCCTTTGAGTTTTACTCTTCATTGTGGGTATTCTTCTGATACATTCAGCTGGGTCCTACAGCCTTTTTTAAGCCTTCCCTTTTAGCCTTTGCCCAAAATATTGGTGCACACACTGCAAACAGGACTATATCCAGTGTTTCAAACAACATTCTTGAAACATCTTCGTGTTTAAGTATAAACATTTTTTAATAATGTAACAGTTCTATAGGTTCTAGAGATAATTTAATTTCCCAGCTTACTGATTAATACAGTCATCTGGGAAAGTAACACTGGCTGTGAGTTGAAGCTAGACAAATTCAGACTGGAAATAAGGCATAAATGTTTTAACAGTGAGAGCAATTATCATTGGAACAATTTGCCAAGAGTTGTGGTGGATTCTCCATCACTTAAAAATAAAAATCCAATCTTGATTTTAAAATTGTGTTAAATCTGCTCTAGGAATTATTTGGGGCAAGTTCTCTGTCCTGTATTACACAGGAAGTCAAGCTAAATGATCACAATGGTCTCTTCTGGCCTCAGAGTCTATGGAAAACCATCACTAATCTAGATAATGCACCTGGAAAAAGAGCAGTAACCTCATAAGGCTATGGTAAGGATAATAAATATCCTTGCTATAATCAGAGTCAAAGTCTTGAATTTCCCACTTAAAATACAGGGAGACATTTCTGCTAACTCTGTGTTTTCCTTACAGTGCTGGTCTCAATCATGATTCTCTTCCCCCACACACTCTACCCTAAACAAAACAAAAAACAAAAAAAGAAAGAAAAAGAAAAAAGGAGAAACTGGGACAAGCAACATAATAAATTGCTACACTAACCTTACATGCAACCCTGTTTTTGGCACCCTCCACCCTCATTCACATGTGCAGCTCCACTAATTTCTATGGGAGTTTGGCAAGTGTAATCTTAATACTTCAGTCAATGCCTCAGGGAAAATAAATTTATTTGCTTTAACTCTGTAAATATTTATTAATACAATAAATACTTAGCACTTACATGCCAATGTATGGGTCAGAGCATGCAAAGTGGTGAGCATCTACTGTTAATTGACATCAAAGTGAGTGGCATCCACTCATTTCCTTGCAGGATTGGGCCCTACTTCATCAAAGCACTATGAAAACATACACCCTGTAAAGCAGGTATTTCCTATAGTTATACATGCAGTATATAAATACTCTTAACAGAAAGTCCTTTTCAACCTTCTTTCTGCAGTATAATTCTCCATATCTGTGTATATATTACTCTTTAAATAGAAAGGATTTACTAAATAAATAACAGTAGAATGCCTGCCACTGTAGTTTTTATTTGAATTTGTTGTGATTAGCTTTTGCAACAACTGCAATCAGTTTAATCTTTGGATTTCCATTTAAAACATTACATTCAGATTTTCAATCATTCCAGCTTCCCTTCCAGGGTTTGGAATAGTGGTTTGTGGTTTTTTGTTTTGTTTTAAGAAATCAGAAGAGCTATTTAAAAATAAAAAAAAAAAAAGAGTATGCATCCCAGGTTAACCATTCAGACATATTCATGTAACATTTCATTTTCCACCACCTGAAAGCCCTTATTTAGTATAATTAATATTATTCTATCAAGAGAGACAGCGTGGGAGCTACTAAAAATATAAAGGAACACTTCATGCAGATCTTGTTTACAGAAGATGTGCAACTAAACTCAGTATTGTGGCCATTAAAAAGTCACCGTTCAATCGTATTAGGTTGTATATGTTCAATAAAATCTAAATATATTTTCAAAAATTAATGTCTGTTCTTAAACTACACATCCATCTGATTTCCCCCAAATTATGCAGTTCAGTGGAATCCTGCACCAGATTAGTCACAGTATGACTAAAAATAAAATGAGATGTCTACCAGTATTTCCTTCTTCATATATATTTGGCAGGACTGATTTGTACTAAACACAATTAGAAAAGAAGATATACACAGTTCAGATAGGGATGCTTCATCTATTTAAGGCTTTTGGAATTACAAGTGTCAGTGAATACTATTCAGCTTTGTCCACACCAGTGCATTCTGGCTTTGCTTCCACCATTGCATTTCGAAGGATGCCTGTAAAACACTGTACAGCCACAGACAAAAATGTCACTACATTTACTCAGCCAGGCTAAGCACCATGTCACCTTATGCTGTGTCACTCTGCATTGCTTGTGCAGACAGAACCACTCAAACCTCCACCAAAACCTAAAAGGAACACAGCAGGACACACAAATAGAATGAGGAAAAAAAGTTTATTCATGTTTTTCTTTTAAGCTAACACTTTCTAATTTGGGGGGGACGGGGTCAGGCGAAGGAATGTCCTACAGGAATTCACTTGCAAAAATACAAAACGCAAGAATCATGGTTACTTGGTAGAATGGTTACTTGGTAGACACACAAACTCCACCAATCTACTTACTTTATTGGGATTGCTATCACAAGTCTGGCTGATGCCCCATCAGCCTCTCCCACAGCCCTAATATGCGGAAAAGAGAATACAGAAAAGGACCATGAGTTACAGGAATCATAGCAAGTCTACCCACCCCTTAGCTCTCATGCCCCTTTACCAAAGTAAATCCACTTACCATCCCGTGTTGCTCCAGAAGCCACTTGCTGCTGTCCCCTTCCTCCAGCCATCATGAAGACGCAATATATTCCCCTGTGAACTCCACTACATTATGTGGGGGAAGAGAGATGGGGTTACTCACTAGAGATGTCCTCTCTCCAGACCAGGACTAAATCCTATGTCTGGCTCCTAAAGGGGAAAGGAGGAAAGAATTAGTTCCGCTCCGAACCAAAAAGAGCAGCAAAAAACAAAACTCTGTTTTTAATAAAACACTGAATACATAAGTGAAAATAATGAAATCTAGGTCCTCACCTCCTTGAGATCCACCCCTAAAATGGCGACGGGCTCTTCCTAATAGCCAGATATGCCAGCACACAGTGTATCTAGCACTGGCTCAGGCGAAGGCTTGTCATTCTCTACCATGGCATCGGCACTGGTAGCATGAGGGCATAACAGGGCACATCCCTTGCACCTCATGGCACATGTGCACATCATCCTGCAAAAGAACCATTCCAAGCATCCGTCGGAACAAACAAAAAAATGTGAAGAGGTGGGAATGTGTGCTACACAGTGGCAGATCAATGCACGGGCCACCACATGTCCCCGCGGCCATAGCAGCCCAGGGTTCCTGGGCAGCCCTTACCATGATCCGGCTCCAACTTCTAGACCTGGCCGGGGGGGTGGGGCTTTGGGGGGGAAGGGGAGGAGCAGGGAGTGGAGCCCTGTGGCGAGGGGTATGTGGGGAACCCAAATGTTCTTGATGCTAAGGTTGCCTGGTGTCCGGTTTTTGACTGGAACACCTGGTCAAAAAGGGACCCTGGCGGCTCTGGTCAGCACTGCTGACGGGGCCGTTAAACGTCCAGTTGGTGGCGCAGTAGGGCTGGCAGGGTCCCTACTGGGCTCCTAGGAGCCAGAGGGACATGCCGACCGCTTCCCAGGAGCTGCCTGAGGTAAGCACTGCACGGAGACTGCATCCCTCTCCCCCCACACCCCGCCCCAGCCCTAAACCCCCTCCCACACCCAAACTCCCTCCCAGAGTCTCCACCCCATCCCGCACCCTAAACCCCTCATTTCTGGCCTCACTCCGGAGCCGACACCCCCAGCTCAAAGCCTGTACTCCCTCCCTCCCAGACCCCAATCCCCGTTCCAGCCCAGAGCCCCTCCCACACTCCAAACCGCTCAGCCCCAACCCCCAGCCTTCTCCTGCACCCTGAACCCCTCATTTCTGGTCCCATCCTGGAGCCTGCAGCCCAACTCCCTGCCCCAGCCTGGTGAAAATGAGCAAGTGAGAGACGGTGGGGGAGAATGAGTGATGGAGAGAGAGCAGATGGGGCTATGGCCTTGTAGAAGGGGCAGGGTCTCAGGGAAGGACCAGGACTGGGGGCAGGGCAAGGGTGTTCGGTTTTCTGCATTAGAAAGTTGGCAACCCTACTTGTTGCCCAGGGCCCCAATAAATCTTAATCCGCCTCTGGTGCTACATAATGCCTGGCTTGAGAGAACTCTGCTGGGCATTGTAGGATAGAGGCAATGAATCCAAATGCCCTCCAATGCTGGCAGGCAATGTTCTGGGAGGACTTAGTGCACTATCTGCACCCAAAATAAGATAAGAAACACTAACACACTGCACCCTTTCAACTTGCACTGATTCAGATACTCAGGTCCAAGTTGCAACAGTGCAATTCACTAGTGAAGACAAGGCTTTTGTTATCAGGATCCGTTCAATTGTCAGAAACGGTCTGGACTCTCAGAAGTAGGGACACTGGTTTCCTGTGTGGCTAGCTCACACCTACAGAATTTCCTTTCACAAGAGATCAACATTGTCCCAGAAATTGCACCTGTATAACCCCTCCGTTATCCACCGAGAATCACTCGAGTCATGGTTCCTCAGCCATCACCTCTCTTGGGTGGAGACTACGTTTCTCTTGCTCCTGACTGAGGTTTTTCCAGACTGCAAAGTTCCCTGCCTATACTGCGATACTTTCAGCAAGCCAGACTGCTTAGACAAGCCAGTGTCTGCACTTTGCATTCTCTTTGAAGGATATGAACAATTCAACTGCCAGCAATTATAAGGTAATTATATACATGTATTCTTAAGGTGAAAAAAGCATTACAGAGAAAACATGTTAAAAACAATAAAAGAACCTACACACACTAATAAGTTTACCAGAGATACCCACTAATTCCAGCAGTCAGTCCTTCAAACTCCACAAAGAGGTTTTTCTGGGGTTACAAGTTCCTAACAGTCTTGGCCCAAAACAAGCAAACCCATGCACAGTCTAGTCTTTCTTTTATACTGCTTGGGCCTTTGACCTTCAGACTCCTGGAACAGGTAATCAGAAGACAATGGTCCCCTCCTCCTCAGGACAGAGCTTGAAAAGGCTGGATTTTTGCATAACCAGGGGGCGGGGAGAAATTTACATTCACTTTCCTCTAGAGAGCCCCCAAGAAAATCGCTTGACACTGTTTGTTCCAAAAGTCCATTCTTGCATGGCACATTGTTCAGTACAGTCTTTTGAAGTCCATAACACTTCCCATGGTAATAGCCAATTTAGAACTAATCCATGAGAGGACCCTCCCTCTTATACCATAGCTACTTAGTTTCCTTAAGACCCTTTTGTGAGGTACCTAGTCAAAGGCTTTCTGAAAATTCAAGTACACCAGGGGCTCTCAAACTGGGGGTCAGGACCCTTCAGGGGGTCACGAGGTTATTACATGGGGAGTCAAGAGCTGTCAGCCTCCACTCCAAACTCTGCTTTGCCTCCAGCATTTATAATGGTGTTAAATATATTTTAAAATGTTTTTAATTTATAAGGGGGCGGGGGGAGGTCACACTCAGAGGCTTGCTATGTGAAAGGGATCACCAGTACAAAAGTTTGAGAACCACTGAAGTACACTATATCCTCTAGATCACCCTTATCCACATGCTTGCTGACTCCTTCAAAAAATTATAATAGATTGGTGAGGCATGATTTCCCTTTACAAAAGCTGAGCTGACTCTTCCCCTAAAAACTCCTGTTTATCTATGTGTCTGATCATTCTGTTCTTTACTATACACCTCTACCCCGATATAACATGACCGGATATAACACGAATTCGGATATAATGCAGTAAAGCAGCGCTCCGGGGGGGCAGGGCTACGCACTCTGGCGGATCAAAGCAAGTTTGATATAACGCGGTTTCACCTATAACGCAGTAAGATTTTTTTGGCTCCCGAGGACAGCATTATATTAGGGTAGAGGTGTACTTTCTACCAAATTGCCCAGTTCTGAAGTTAGGCTTATTGGCCTGTAATTGCTAGGATCTCTTCTAGTGCTCTTTTTAAGAATTGTCATTACATTAGCTGCCTTCAAGTCATCTGGTACAGAGGCTGATTTCAGTGATAGTACACAGTACAGTTTGTAGTTCTGTAATTTCATATTTGAATTCCTTCAGAACTCTTGGGTGAATACTATCAAGTCCTGATAACTTACTACTGTTTAAGTTATCAATTTGTTCTAAAACCTCTTCTACTGAGGCATCCATTTGGGACAGTACTTCAGGTTTGTCACCCAAAAAGAATAGATCTGATGTGGGTATCTTCCAGCCATCCTCTGCAGTGAAGACCAACAAAAAGAATTCATTTATCTTCTCCGCAATGGTCTTATCTGCCTTGAATGCTCCTTTAATACCTGTGTCATCTAGAGTCTCTCCTGCCTGTCAGGTTTCTTGCTTCTGATGTACTTAAAAATATTTACTGTTAGTTTTTGCATCTTTAAGTTGCTTCTCAAATTCTTTCCTGGCTTGCCTTATTATATTTTACATTTTACTTGACAGAGTTTGTGCATCTTTCTATATTCTTCCACATTAGCATCTACTTCCAAATTTTAAAAAGATGCCTTCGTGCCTCTAATGCCCTATTTACTCTGCTGTTTAGACATGGTTGCATTCATTTGGTCCTTTGACTGTCTTTTTTTATTTGGGTTATACATTAAAGTCTAAGCCTCTATTCTGCTGTTTTTAAGTAGTCTCCATGCTGCTTGCAGGCCTTTCAGCCTTGGGCCTGCTCTTTTTAATTTCAGTCTAACTAGTGTCCTCATTCTTGTGTAGCTCCCCCTTTTCAAGTTAAATGTTACTGTGGTGGGATTTTTTAGTATCTTCCCCCTTGCAAGGATGCTACATTTAATTACATTATGGTCACTATTACTGAGTGGTTCAGCTATAAGTTCCTCTTGGACCAGATCCTGTGCTCCATTTAGGACTAAATCATGAATTGCCTCTCCCCTTACAGGTTCCAAAACTAGCTCCAAGAAACATCTAGAAATGTTATCTCTGTATCATGCCTTGACATTTACCCAGTAAGTATGAGGATAGTTCAAATCACCCATTATTATTGCATTTCTCTAACACCCCTTAGCATTACAGTCACCATCCTGGTCAGGTGTTCAGTAGCATACTCGTACTGTCCTTTATTCAAGCATGGAATTTCTATCCATAGAGATTCTACAGTGCAGTTTTGTTCATTTAAAACTTTCACTTTATTTAATTCTATGCTTTTTTTAACATACAGTGCCAAACCCCCAACAGCACACCCTACTGTGTCATTCCTATATATCAAGGGTAGCCAAACTGACTCGCAGGCCGCAGGTGACTCTTTTACAGTTAAAGTGCAGCCCCCCCACAACCCTTCCCATTCTCCACCTACCACACTGGGGGGGGGGGGGGAAAGGAGGGCTCAGGACCTCTGCCTTGCAGTGGAGTGATGGGGGAGGGGCTTCTGCCCAATTGGGGGGGGGGGTGTCTCAGGGATTCAGCCCCGCAGGGTGCACCTGCTGGGGTTCAGGGCTTCAGCAGAAGACGGGCTGAAGCCCCGAGCCCCAGCAAGTGCCTCCCATGGGGCAGAAGCCCCAAGCCCTGGCAAGTGCCCCTCAACTTTTGAACTTCTGAAGATTGTCATATGCGGCTCAGAGCCGTAAGCTTGGCCACCTCTGCTATATACACCTCTACCTCCATATAACGCTGTCCTCAGGAGCCACAAAATCTTGCCGCGTTATAGGTGAAACCGCGTTATATCGATCTTGCTTTGATCCACCCGAGTGCAGAGCCCCGCTCCCCCGGAGCGCTGCTTTACCGCGTTATATCCAAATTTGTGTTATATCGGGTAGCGTTATATTGAGGTAGCGGTGTATTTTGTACCCTGGTGTTACTATGTCCCATCAAATATCTTCATTCCCAGTTTCCATGATGCCTGTTATATCAATATCCTCATTTAATGCCAGGCTCTCTCATTCAATGGCTCTCAACTTTTCCAGGCTACTGTACCCCTTTCAGGAGTCTGATTTGTCTTGAGTACCCCCAAGTTTCACCTCACTTAAAAACTACTTGCTTTCAAAATCAGACGTAAAAATACACAAGTGTCACTACACACGATTACTAAAAAATTGCTTACTTTCTCATTTGTCCCATATAATTATAAAATAAATCAATTGGAATATAAATACTGTACATATATTTCAGTGTATACTATATAGAGCAATATAAACAAGTGATTGTATGACATTTTAGTTTGTACTGACTTCGCTAATGCTTTTTATGTAGCCTGTTGTAAAACTAGGCAAATGTCTAGATGAGTTGATGTGCCTCCTGGAAGACCTTAGTGTTCCCCCAGGAGTACATGCATCCCTGGTTGAGAAGCACTGCTCTAGTTCACCCATCTTAGTATTTAGATTTCTAGTATTTGTATATAATCCATGGAACTGGAGAGGCAAAATTCAGTGGAACAGGGATGTTGTTTCCCCATATAATGTACATTTTGCATAGTCCTCCTCTGAAAACGATTTTCATCTAGCTTGACAGCACTGCAAACCAAACTACACTGCCCAACAATGACAAGGAAAGATTAGTTTAGTCTCCTTGCCTTTTGGTTTCAATCATCAGACTGCAAAAGTCACCAAGGCCTCTCTAAGGTGCCACAAGTACTCCTGTTCTTTTTTCAAGGCCTCCTTTGTAGATGCAGTTATACCAGCACATCTGTGCTTTAGCTGCGGGGGGGTGGGGGGGAGAGGAGGGGGCTGGAATAAGCCATACCAGCAAAAGCACAGGTTTGCTTGTATAAACTGCATCCACACTAGGAGCGCTTTGCCAGTACAGTATACTGGTATAGCTATACCGGCAAAACTTTCCAAGAGTAGATCAGGCCTAAGTATGTTGATCATTTTTGTGAAGTCCATTATGATCTGATTGAGACAGGCTATCTTTAACAGAGACAATCAAAACAATGTCCACATCTTTTAGTCACTACCCGCTTCAGGAAGATTTGAACCAATAACTACCCATCCCAAAGCACAAAAAGTTTTGTGTATTTGTTTTTAAACTTTGTTTGTTTGCAACTGATCATAGAACAAGTTTCAGTGTGTAGGATTCAAAATTCAATGTTTCCATAGTAGTACAGTAATAAACTCAAACCACTACAGCAGCAGCCAGACATATTTCCAGCATCAGCATTAATCACTTGGCATAGCAGAAATAAAGTAATTGAAACAGAACGCTGACACGATCAACTGTCTCTAGCTTTAGGAATAAACATTGCGGTTTGCCTAAACATTCCAGCAGCAGGAGGCTGCCTGTGAAAATGTGCTATTCCACTGAAATTCTTTATGAAGAGTATTTGGAGTGAGTGGTGGAAAGTCATGTAGCAAACTCCTAAATCGCAAAGGAAATAATGCTTTATTGTCAGTGACCAGGAACAGTAAACACAGGACACCTTCAAGCACAGGGTGCTCCTCCCATTTAGAACAATACCTGGGGTGGTAGTGGTCTGAAAATGTTTAATTATTAATCAAGCATTCCAAACTCCAGAGTGGTGAGTGAGGTGACTCCTGCTTAGAAGGGGACCTGCCTGCAGGCATAGTTTACCCACTTATAAATAACTGGACTTGTCCTGAGGGATAAGCCTGGAATGTGGCAGAAAAGGGGGAAGGAGTATTCCATTTCATGGCCACAATAAAAACACAATCCACTGTCTGATCTTCCTCTCTCTCCTCAAGTCTCATACAGAGTTTATAATGCTTAAAAGGACTTAGAAGCTCCACTATGATTACATTACAGGAATTTCAACAATGCAAAACTGCTGCTGGACTAAGCAGCAGATATTTGGATTTCCTAGGGAGGTTGAAAGAAAAAAAGGGGGAAATATTGCTAAATGTGTATAATTTTCTCTCTTTGATAAAATCCACTAACCTTTTAGATTCTCTCTCCATAAACGGAAAAAAATACATCTCTTTTAAGATGGAAAGGATTTAGTTTTAGGAAGTAACAGCACTTTCAAAAAACAAAGGTATCAACCTCACCCATGATCTTTTTTCAGGTATAAAACAGGAGATGTGCTGCCACTGGCCTGGGGCTTGTGAGGAAAGGTCCAGGGAGATGAATGAGAAAGCAAACACAGATGGATGGCTGGGAGGGTAGAGAGAGAAACCGGGAAGTAGGTATTTACCCTTATAAGACCTCAGCTTTCCCAACTCTGCCTCTCAGGAAAGGTAACATACATTTGCACATTTATCATAGCCACCATTCAGATTTCACCCTCTTTATCATGTTTCCAGATGAGCAGCTTGAAGTAGCTGTTATAGGGTGACCAGATGTCCCAATTTTTATAGGGACAGTCCTGCTTTTGGGGTATTTTTCTTATATAGGCTCCTATTATCCCCCCCACCCCTGTCCCCATTTTTCACACTTGCTGTCTGGTCACCCTAAGCTGTTAGTATGTATTAAAATATCCAGCAACAGCTTCATCTCTCTCTCTCTCCCTCCCTCTCACACATACACAAACAAACACGGAAGCCACTTGTGCAACTGTGTTTCCTCTTTCACTGATGCATTTGGATTGCAAGTCTTCGGATCTCTCTAGAAGAGGAAAAAACCCAGAGCAAGCAACCAGAGAGAAAGGAACTCAGGCATCACAAAGACTCAGGGTCACCTCCACAGCAGAAGTTGGGCACACATAGACCAAACCCTGGTCCCATTGAAGCCAACTGGAGTTTTGCTGTGGGTTTCTCATGATTTTGCCCTCTGTCTCAAAATAGAACCATCTCCTCCTCCCCCCAGCCAGATGTGTAACCCTCTCCTCCCTCCGCAGACCGCAGACACATGTGTAATCCTCCCCTCTCCACTTCCCCCAGCCAGATGTATAACCCTCTCCTCTTCCCCCCAGCCTGCATAGGTGCTGGGGGTGCTGCTGCTGCTGCCGCCTGCCTCTCCCCCCACTTGAAGTTGTTTCCATCATATACGGGCTTTACAGTTTGGTTCAATGGCTCTCGACACACCCCCCCCCCATACAATATTTTCCAACACCCGTGTACAGATGTGTAATAACTCCCCACCCCCAGCCAGCTGTATAACCCTCTCCTCGCCTCCCCCCGCCTGCAGATAGATGTACAATTCGGGCTCAACCCACAGGCACTAACACCACCAGCAGAAAACGTCCCCAAACTGCCCCAACTCGCCGTCCCTGCGGAGGGGAGAGAAGAGGGATTTTGCTGGAGGAACATTTGCAACTTCGCCCGGCTCCTCCGCCGCCCCGCGCGGCCGGGGACAGCGAGGGGCACCGGGCACGGCTCCCCGCGGGCTGCTCCTTACCGCCGTGGAGCCGGAGGAGGAGGCGATGTAGACGCGGATGACCATCCTGAGCGGAGCTGCTGGGACGCGGGCGCCTCGTGCTGGGTGTGCGCTAGCGGAGCAGCCGGAGCAGTGAGCGCAAGCAGCCCGGCCCCCGGGCAGCGCGAGGGGGAGGGGCCGCTCAGCCCCGCCTACCCGGGTAGCGTCAGAAACTGATCCCTGTCCCAATGTGCCGCTTGGGGTGTACTGGGCATGCTCACACCACTGGGCATGCTCAGTAACATCTGCTGAAGCCGCTGCCCTCGCTCTGCCCTTCCTTGGAATCAGCTTCTGCTGCTTTAGCGGGGTTCAAAGGTGGCAAATCGGAGGGTGGGTGGGCAGGATCTGAGCAGGGGGCGGAAATTTACTGTGGGAGGGGGGTCAAGCAGCTGAAGGCAGAGGCAGCTGAGGGGCAAAATCAGGGATGGGGGGTAGGAGCTGGGGTTAAGCCCAGGGGCACAGGGAGGGGGTAACAGTTATCCCGGTGCTGAGATGAGCCACCTTTCGTGTTTGAAAAAAAAAAAAAAAAAAAGGGGGGTGGGGTGGGGTGCAGAGGGGCTTTTTTATTTCCCCTCTCACAGGACAAGTATCAGAGGGGTAGCCGTGTTAGTCTGAATCTGTAAAAAGCAACAGAGGGTCCTGTGGCACCTTTGAGACTAACAGAAGTACTGGGAGCATAAGCTTTCGTGGGTAAGAACCTGTTGCATCTGAAGAAGTGAGGTTCTTACCCACGAAAGCTTATGCTCCCAGTACTTCTGTTAGTCTCAAAGGTGCCACAGGACCCTCTGTTGCTTCTCACAGGACAGTACCTCTCAGCATGGGCTTCCCAGGACTGGGTTCTTAAAGGCATGCCACTACCTAGGCATGGCAGCGCCTCTCTATCTGTTATAACGTGCTGACGGGCTACAGGAGACTTGAGCCAGCAAAATATTTTACATATTCCCCCTCAAGAATTATGTATCACACATTTTGGGTATTTAAAAGAATCCCTTATGAAATTATACGTCTACACAAAGTCTCATAACACTTCACAAATTTGCCTTCTCAGCTGCTGTGAGTCCCTGAGTTGCACTCCCTTCCTTAAATGTAATCCATTTAAACACCATTTTGCTCCTTTTAAAATGTTACTTTTATTACTCTTTCCACTTCATCATTTGCCTTTGTTATCATTGTGCAGATGCATATTATTGTGCCATTTAATTTCTATTTTAATAACAAACACTCACCAAATATTTATAAGTAAATTGCTAAAACTACTAGCAACTATGATGTGTTTCTAGTAGAGCACTTGCTATGTTTTTTACTGTGATTTTTAATTTGGAATTTTTAATTCTAACTTTTTTCTTCTTATTTTTATAGTACACGTTTATTCTGTTGGCTCATGTGATTTCCAGTCTGACGGATTTCCTAGCCTGGTGTCAAAACTTCATTTATATTTGATCTACCAATGGGGATTGTCTTTTGCAACTATTATTTTGCCTCTCAATCCAGCCCTTAGTGATTTTTCACATGTCCTTGATTGTGCGTAGAACTTGATTCTCAAATATTCAATAAGGGCAGTGTACTATCTCATATTACATCCTTCTCAAGGGCAAAAATCTTCTGTAATTTTTGCTGAACATAAGAATAGCCATAGTGGGTCAGATCAATGGTCCATCTAGCCCAGTATCCCAACTTCCGACACTGGCCAGTGCCAGGTGCTTCAGAGGGAATGAACAGAACAGGCAATCTTCAAGTGATCCATCCCCTGTTGTCCACTCCCAGCATCTGGCAGTCAGAGGTTTAGGAACATCCAGACCAAGGATTGCATCCCTGATCATCTTGGCTAATAGCCATTGATGGACCTATCCTCCATGAACTTATCTAATTCTTTTTTGAACTAAATTATTGTTTTGGCCTTCACAACATAATGAACACATATCTACAATCCCAATATTGACAATCACAAGAATTCCAAAATCATGAGTTATACACCCTCAAGTCATGACATTTAAAAAAAATAAATGAATGACATTGGGTTCTTCTTATGTGTTAATTTGTTCCTGAGCCTTTAGAGTGTAGTAGGCCCGGTTCTACAAAAACAGGAGCCTAAACACCTGTATGAATCTTGGCCTATTCTCATACTTTTCCTGTTATCACTCTGACACATTTCATATACCTAAGGCCATATCTACACTTCAAACTTATGTTAATTCAAGTTATGTCATCATAGAAATCACCACAGTTAGTATGTCATGTGCACATGCCTACTAGACTCCTTGTGTCGGTGCTGAGCGTACTCACCAGAAATGCTTGTATCGATCCAGAGTTGGTGCACCATGGAGAGGTATCCCACTGTGCAACTTGCCACCGTCCACCATACTGTATTTTTGCTGGGGTTAAAATGGGTCGCACAGGAATCAACTTCACATAGTGCAGTGTTCACCCTCCCCTAATTTTATACGTATCCCAAATGTAAAATTATACATAATTTTTGCACTTTTTTCCTAAATCTCACAAACCCGTGTGGTCCTTCTCACTGTCTGCCATCTCTGACAGAAGCATGGCTCTGCATTGTCATGACTAGCATTGCAAGTTCAGGGTACACAATCCTGCTGTATTTGCAGAGCTGCAGAATAGAAGTGGGGGCATGACAGAGGTGAAAGTAAGCCAGTACGGCATACCGGACCAGCTTCCCCAGGCGGCAATTTAAAGAGCCTGGGGCTCTCAGCAGCAGCTGGAGCCCCAGGCCCTTTAAATTGCCGCCAGAGCCCTGCTGCCAGAGCCCCCGGATAGCGGAGGTGACCAGGACCCCCGGGGCTCCGGCGGCTATTTAAAGGGCCCAGGGCCCCGCTGCAGTAGCGGCGGCTGGGCGCCCCGGGCCCTTTAAATCGCCGCCCGAGCCCCACTGCTGGAGCCCTGGGGTAGTGGCGACAGCCGGGACCCCCAGGGCTCCTTCAGCAATTTAAAGGGCCCGGGGTTCCACTGCAGTAGCGGCAGCTGGGAGCCCCATGCCCTTTAAATCACCGCTGGAGCCCCCAGCCTCTGCTGCTACCCCAGGGCTCTGGCAGTAGGGCTCAGGTGAAGATTTAAAGGGCCCGGGGTTCCACTGAGGTAGCAGCGGCAAGAGCCCTGGTCCCGTTAAATGGCCCCCGAGTCCCCAGGCTCCCAACCACCTCTGCTGCCGGTAGCTCTGGCAGTGATTTAAAGGGCCCGGGGCTCCCAGTTGCCACTACTGCAGCCAGAGCCTGGGGCCCTTTAAACCTCGATTTAAAGGGCCCAGGGCTCTAAAGGCCCCGCCCCTTCTGGTTGAGGCCACACCCCTTCCGATTGAGGCCACATCCCCTGCTCCGGACTCCGGCATACCGGTAAGTCCTTTAAGTTACTTTCACCCCCGGGGCATGATGATTCCATGCAGAACAGATTGCTGTGGGAAATAGCGACAACCAATTCAAAACTGTTGGTGGCATTCATGGAGCAGCTGCAGATGGTGAAGTACCAGTTCTAGGCCCGAGAAACAACCTCCAACTGGTGGGATTGCATCATAATGCAGGTTTTATAGCAAAATGTGTCGGTAGTGGGCTTTTAACCCACTGGCTCTCACTGGCCAGGCAGTGTGGCACTCAGCGCTCCAGAGCCTGGAAGAGGCAAGGAGATTTTCATAGTGTGTAAATGGTGAAAAGGTGCAGGGAATTCTCGACTAGCACTGCAAGATATGTAGAGAGGTGGGTAGCTGAGGTGTGCCTCTTCCCTGCTTTCTGCACCTTTCAGCACAGGATCGTACAGGAAACAATCCTCCAAGCCCATTAAGGGTTACCTATTAAAATAGGGTTACCATACGTCCGGATTTTCCCGGACATGTCCGGCTTTTGGGGGCTCAAATCCCCGTCCGGGGGGAAATCCCCAAAAGCCGGGCATGTCCGGGAAAATCGGGAGGGAGGGAGGGCTTGGCCGGGGCCTTGCGGGGCCGGGCCGGGGTCGCAGTGCCCGGCCGGGCTGGGCGCGGGGCCGGGCGGGGATTTGACACATCAGCTTAGGGCTTC